>NW_015544132.1:114968-123232 GCF_001515605.1 Sinocyclocheilus anshuiensis | reverse complement strand
TATATATATATATATATATATACACACACATACACCCTCATTGGGGGCTGAGCCCCCCTAAAATTAAAATCCTACAATCGCCCCTGCTAGAGTTTCAGGAGAGATTTCAACAATGTATCAAACTGTGCAGACCAAGATTCTACCCACTTTCTTTTTTATACCTCTATACAAGTTCTTCACTGTAAAAAATGCTGCTGCAATTAGTTATAACAACAAAATTTGTTGAGGTAACTTAAATATCCAGCTTAACTAAACTAAAATTAACAGAACTTACTATAAGTAAAGCAGTATTTATTATTATTATTAATTTATTTATTTATCATCATTATTCTTTATTCTAAAATTGTCAAAACTCATCACATCAATCATTTTTTTTTTCAGTGTTGTATTTCTACAAATGCCTCAATTGTTTCTGAACTTAACCATACATCCGAGCCTCAAATAACACATCTGAGATCTTCATTACGAGCAAACTCTGAGAAATAACATGTTCCTCAGTACATTCTGACATTCAGACACATTCATCGGCACACAAATCTTTACAAACACACACAGAGCCATCAACCCTCAAACGCAGGGGGCCTTCAGAAGAGGCTTCACATCACACTTTCATTTGACAGATCTCAGATCAGCCGCCTCATTCAGAGAAATCTCAGCTCTGTCCGGACCTCAGAGAGAGAAAGATAGAGAGAAGGGCAGAAAAACAGCTAGGAAAGAGGAGGAAAGACAGAGGTTGAGAGGAAGCTGCACTCCTAACGAGGTGGAGGAGTCTTAATTGCAAACTCGTTGCTTGAGGAGCTCAAAGGAAGAGAGAGGCATATAGAACACACAAGAGAGAGAGAGAGAACAAGGAATGTGTCTACATATCAAGAGAGCAATAATGTAGTCAGACTGAAGTGAATCATATATATATATATATATGATTCTCTATATAATTTATTCATTGCTTGAATAACCGTGGAAATTAAACAATTAATCGGTGTAATGTTTTTATTAAATTGTGATCACGTTAAATAGTCTACAGTTTCGTCGTATTAAAAACATTTCATGACATGACACACATTATCTTGTACTTGCCTAGGCTTATGATGTGCTTTGTTAACAGATTACACTAACATTAGGTTACTTTAAAGTAGGGCTGTGCAAAAAATCGAATGCGATTTTCATGCGCATCTCGTCAGTAAAGCCGCTCTTGTGATTAGTAGTAAATCTCCAACACGTGCGTTCAGATGGAGCGGCATTTACTACACAGAGCCGTAGTTCACGGACAAGCTACACAAAATCAAAATCGACAATGAATCACCTGTGATTTTGAACGCGATTTTGTGTAGCTTGTCAGTGAACTACGGCTCTGTGTAGTTAAATGCATATACATATATATACATATAAATTAGGCCTTAGTTAAAATAGGCCATTTAGGTTTAAGGACATATATATATTTAAGGACATAATAGTTTATATTACTGAATTAAATATCAGTCAATTTCTAATGGGTATTTTGGATAGCATAGAAGGCCCTTGTTGCTTTCTCTTTAGGGCTGAACGATTAATTGCATTTGCGATAATATCGCGATATGAAAAAACTTGATTTTTCAACCGCAGAGGCTGCGATTACACTCGGTCATGTGACATGCGAGAGTAAAGAGGTGTGTTCGACTTGAAGATCGATCGGTGTATGACATCAAAGTACGGCGAGAGAAAGCATAAGGAGACGTCCGTTCTCTTATAGCTCTCGCAGTACTTTGATGACACACAACGATCGGTCTAAGCAGACTCAATTTTATGTGTGCACGAGCACGAGCGCGAAGGTGCGCGCAGCAAAAATGACAGGAATATTGAGGAAACGATGGATGGTTTTCATGCTAAAGTAAAGTAAAAGACCGCTTCTTAAACCAAAGGTGAACATGTTGTTATTCTTGTGGGGGAAAAAATGCAAGCACTGTCACCGACAGCAAGTTTAGTTTTACTTTTCTTTTTGTTTTCATTTGCGTTATCTTTGCTGTTTACCTCACTATATGCTATGGTGGCTCTTTTATTTATTTATTTATTTGATTCCTCAGTGTTTGCTAAATGTTCTGTAATTTATTAGTCTGTATATAATACAGCATGTGGTGTATGACATGCCTCATCTTATTCATTTTTGTCACTAATCGTTTTGTAAGCTTGTTTATCATTGTATCTTCATCATTTATTGTTGTTGTGCTTTTTAATTAAGAATAACAATGAATCCATCTTTTGTTTTAGTCTTAAAAATTAAAGATATAGATGTAAGTAAAACGTGACAGCAAGATCGCAAATTCAAAAGCAAAAGCATCCGAAGCCCGGCTTCAAAAAAAACAAAAACAATTGCGACCAAATCATGTGCTCGTGCGACCAACTGAGAAAGTTAGTCGCAAAAGAGCGACCAGTGGGAAGAATGAGTCTGGAGCCCTGAAATTACTCAAGCAGTAACAGTGTTAAGGTGCATTTCATTACTGAAGACTTCGACCTTAAGATAATATATATAATAAGGTAATATATATATATATATATATATATGTGTATATATTCTTATTTATTTATTTAAAGTCTGTCTAAAGTTAACTGTTTAAAAAGTGCAATCCACATGTTTACAACAGTGACTTTTGAATTACCTAAAGTAGTGTGGTAAAGCAACAGATTGTTTTGATATTTCTGCAATCTACTTTAGTTTGTGTGATTTGTTACTGACTTTTATATTAATGTTTACACCAGGCTTATCTGTCACTGCTTTATGTTGTCATAATTATTACATGCTTACAAGGTTGGAAGTTCAACAAATCAGTCAATATACTGTGATTGTAGTTGTTAAATAAAAATGTAATTCATATCAATCCATGCATCACCTAATTTCATCGTAACATATAGGCATTGCCTACAGAAAAGAACATTTGTTTAATCTATCTAATATTGTGTTGGTCATACTATACAATGATTTATAGCTTGTCTTTGTTGAATAATACAGAACATAATGAGCTTTAAAAAATAATTGCATATTAAATCGCAATATTCGTAAAAAAAACCCGCAATTCCATTATTTTCCAAAATCGTTCAGCCCTATTTCTCTTTCAGGCAAAGTGTTCTTTCTTTCTCTCTCACACACATTAACACATTCTGCATCTGCATATTGAGCTGTTGTGAGTCACACTACATTATCCACACTGCATTTGCATGTCTGCCACATGTTAATCCACCAGTTTCCATATTCCCCCATAACTGTTAATCTGATCATTAGTCTGTCAGTTCTCAAACTGTCATCCATATTTAACATGCATGAATCTGGCACATAAAGAGCAATTCACACATCAGTCTGTAAAATAAGACATGTCCGATGCAGAAATTGTCCAGGTGGACACTCCTGAGAGCAGTGAAGTGAAAAAATAAAAAACATGGACCGTCAACTTCAGTCCTGTAAACAGAACGAGTGCAGCTGAAATCCGGAGGGAGTGGGACTACAGCAGATATTGACGGGCTGCTGGCTGGGCTGAAAGTGTTGACTAAACATATTTGAGAAATGTGTGTCAGAGCCAGATAACATTTATTTGAATGTTTAGTACAGTAAAGGGTAGTCCAAAATATTCCGCTTTTTAAAATAGCGAGAAATCAGCTGTTCACACAGTACAGTAAAAAGTACTATTGCATACAGAATATACATAGAATAAAACATACTGTACAGTGTCCTCCAAACGTTTGGAAACATCCATATATATATATATATATATATATATATATATATATGTATTAGCTGTAGTATTTTTCTCCGTTCTATTTAAATGTTTCATGCATTGTTTTGTCACTTATCAATGCAAAGTTATCCCAAAAACGATAAAGCTTTATTGCTTGTATTGTGTAAAACCTTTCTTTACTGACACCACTTACCATTCACTACAATTATTTATTTTATTTTTTTTGGAAGGAAGTCTCATTCATACTCAGCAAGTCTGTATTTATTTAATCAAAATACAATAACATACATACATAATACATATTAAGATTTTATTTATTCCTGTGATGCAAAGCTGAATTTTCAGCAGCCATTACTTCAGTTTTTAGTGTCACAATTGATCCTTAAGAAATCATTATATGATGCTGATTTGCTGCTCAATAAATATTTCTTATTAGTATCAATATTAAAAACCCTTGTGTTTTTGTAGAAACTGATTTTTATTATTGTTGGAATAGAAAGTTAAAAAGAACAGCAATAATTTAAACAGAATTCACTTTTGATCCATTTAATGTGTTTTTGTTTAAGACTTATTTTTGGCACTTTTGCCTTTATTACAATAGGACAGATCAGATCTGACAAGAAGCAAAGTGGGAGAGAGATAGGGGGCAGGATCGGGAAAGGTCCTCAAGTCAGGATTCGAACTCGGGACGGCCATAGCGCAACAGGGCTGTATGTCGGTGCACTGCCCATAAGGCTATCGGTGCCAACCATTTAATGTGTTTTTGATGAAAAAAAAAAAAAAAGTATTTTGTTCTAATTAAAAAAATACTGAGTTCATGTAGTACATTTAAAACTTTTAATTGTAAATAGTAAAATATTTCATATCACTAGCAAAAACTAATGAGTTTACCTACTGCCGCTTCTGCCTGCACTGCCAAACCGGTGCAGCAGCCCCATCCAAAAACTCACACCATTGGCTGAGGCAGATGACACGACAGACCACTCAAACCAAAACAGAGCAAATCTTTTGAAAGTGCAATAGTTGACACTGTACATCAACTGGAGACAGGAAAAATTTGCTGCTGACAAAGCTGCTATAAATTCATATTCTGCTGCATTTGCAACATGATTTAGGCCTACATACTACACGTCAAACTCTTCCCAGAGGAGCGATAGAAAACCGCATGTTTAAAAAGCTTGAGAATTAGAGGTTGAGAATAAAGATGAAACATATGGTTTAATATTTGTATAACTATCAGAATGACAAACAATTGCTCTTCTTTTTTATTTAAAGCCCTTGACTATTTTATGCTTGTTCTGTCATCCATTATCCGTCTGCTCTCCCGTTCTTTTCCCCATAATTTCTCTCAGATCTGACCTTAGGTCGCCGCTTCTCTCTGAAGCTCATTAAGCTCAACCATTAATTATCACTCATTTCTAATTCATGCATTCATTTATTTAGGATCATTTTTGCCCACTTTTATTGCCTGTGCGTCTCTTTGACCAGGACTGTGACTGTTCCACAGGAGCTCAGGGCTTCTGGGGTCACAAGCGTTCTTTGTTGTCAAACCTCTGTCACTATAGCTGCCGCAAGCTTTCAGTCACAAGCGCTCAGCATCCATTTAGAGGTGTGTCTCTGGGTAATGAGCAGCAGAGATGATTGCGGGGTACACTCTGATTTGCATTGATCTCTAATGGAATGAAGGAAGACACACAGGGGAAGGTTAAATTAAGAGTTTGGAGCACCTATGGAGTGACAAAAACGAATACAGAACACAAAGGAATAGCTCACCCAAAAATGAAAATGTGATGTTTATCTGCTTACCCCCCAGGGCATCCAAGATGTAGGTGACTTAGTTTTTTCAGTAGAACACAAACGAAGATTTTTAACTCAAACCGTTGCAGTCTGTCAGTCTTATAATGGAAGTGAATGGGAATCATGGCTTTGAGAGTAAAAAAAAAAACATACACAAACAAAACCAAATTAAACCCTGCGGTTCGTGACTATACGTTGATGTGTATAGACGTTATAAGTGCATTTATAAGCCGCCACATATCTCTCAAATGGACTATTGACACTATCTACAATCTCAATTAGGAGTGTCAATGGTCCATTTGAGAGATAGGTGGCGGTAATGCACTTATAAGTCTGCGATCCGCCGTAAAGCAAGACGACGACGCGTCAAGCGCCGGCTGTCGAGGACGCGCTCAGGACAGTTCAGACATTGCAGTGCATCAGAGATAAAAAACGATACTCTTCAGTTTCTTGCACAGACCGATTGTTTCGTGTCTTTACACATCAATGTTTCGTCACGAGCCGCAGGGTTTAATTTGGTTTTGTTTGTGTATGTTTTTTTTTACTCTCAAAGCCGTGATTCCCATTCACTTCTATTAATTGACTGACAGACTGCAACGGTTTGAGCTAAAAATCTTCGTTTGTGTTCTACTGAAGAAACAAAATCACCTACATCTTGGATGCCCTGGGGGTAAGCAGATAAACATCACATTTTCATTTTTGGGTGAACTATCCCTTTAATTATGAACAGTTCCATTGTGAAGCGTATATGTCCACATGGACATGGTCGACAGAAGCCATTAATTTGTGTTTTTTGAGTGGATTTAAATATTGAAGCCACTTTTAAAATAGTGTAAAACCAAACTACTAAATTAACAATTTAAGTTGAACAATTTATCAAGAAAAAAAAAACACAACAAGCTATTGTAATAGCAACAACACTGTTGCTGCTTAAGGGGGTAACATTTTTAAAATTACATTTTCAAATGATTTTTTTTTTTTGTTCTTGTTCAAAAACAGTGTGTTTTCATTCAATTCCATTCAAATGTTCTGAGTCTTTTCTTTTTTTGAAAGAAATTAATACTTTTATTTAGCAAAGATTAATTAATTTGATCAAAAGTGGAAGGAAGGACATTTATGCTACATTTGTTACAAACATTTCTACTTCATTGATAATAATAAATGTTTATTGAGCACCAAATCAGCATATTAGAATAATTTCTGAAGAGTCATGTGACACTGAAGACTGAACTGTTGAAATGACTTGAAAATGTAGCTTTGCCATCACAGGTATAAATGATATTTTAAAATACATTAAAATAGAAAATAGCTGTTTTAAACTGTAAGAATATTTCAAAATATGACTTATGCATTTTCTTCTAAAGGCAGCATTGGTGAGCATAAGATACTCATTACCAACCCACAACTTTTAAAATGTAGAATATACACAACTGCTATAAAAAAATAAAAAATAAAATTAAAAAAAAAAACATACAAAACACTTAAAAAGGCTACAATTTCTGGAATCTGTGAATCATTCACTTGCATGAACTGTTTGAACAAACCGATTCACTTAAGCTAATTCCAGTGTAACATATGAGAGATGTGCGTGCTTTAGAAGAGCGTGTTTGATTATTGCCTCAGCTCGTTCAGCTTTAACACTGTGTGCACTACACAATGTGACCAAACAGTCCAGCAATGTAGCGATTTGTCACGCTACACCGCTACTTCTTGGAAAAACTAGCTCGTACTGGAAAGCTATGCAATTATGAAATCAACTACTGTCACTGAAGAATGTAGTTAAGATAACGGTTACTCCCCAAAATTAGAAACAAACTAGTAAACCGTGGTAAAACGAATACTATTTTTAAATTGTGTATGAGTAGTTGTGTATTTACCTTCAAACTAACTCAAAGTGCCTGTCAAAGGTGAAGACAGAGTCTGAAAGGTTGTCAAAACACACAGTTAGCTCCATCCCAATTCATCTGTGTGTGATATTACAAGAGATCACCTTAACCTGTTCATATTCAAGATATAATGTAAGAGGGTCACATTTCTCGCAGTGGTGGAAGCAGAAATCTTCAAGTGAGTGGACTTTGGTGAAATAGTGTGGACCTTTATCCTACTCTCAAACTCCACTGTGAATATTATGAAATAATTCCCTTTCCTAAGCTTATTTAAACACAATATTTCCTTAATTATAGAATTAAAGAGGTCCACTGGATAGTGCAGAGTGAACTACAACATATACATAAGCATGACGTAATTCACGTATTTAAGCTATGATTGCCAAATTTGTGCCAAAATTGTTTCTTTAGTAACCATTAGTGTTGGTGATCTGCAATGCACTGGTGTTTCTAATTAGAGATTGGAGTATTGCTGTTTCAAATGCTAAAATATCACCAATTATAAGAACGTGTGTAGCATAACTGATAATAGTCTCAGACTCAACACTCCCAGGGACCACCCACAGCCATTCATGGATTGCACATCAAACTAGAAAGAAACAGTGGTAAAGAAAGACATCTACTAAACAATTGCCCTTTACAATCTGACCGCAATTTCCACAAGACTGGTACAAGTAGCAAAACTCTGGTCAATGCCAGTAAATCAACAATTAAATTCAATAATTATATACTATTTTATCTTGCTAAATTCAAAATAAAGCGCTAAAAATTATTTAAAATCAATAATTATAAATGCTACTAGGGAATTTAGGCATCACATATATAGGCATATATATATATATATATATATATATATATATATATATAGAGTGGGCGC
>NW_015544132.1:101593-114910 GCF_001515605.1 Sinocyclocheilus anshuiensis | reverse complement strand
TATATATATATTACATGACAGCAAAAATAATCTAAAAACAGGGAAATGAGCTGCTCAATTATTGGTTGATAAATAAAAAGATTGATTGATATATTATAATGGCCAAAAACTGAAATGATACCAAAGTATTACCCTAGCATGTAATATTTCATATAAACCTTTCCATTAAAGCATATTTGTACAAGAATACATGCATCCACCTCATTTTGTGATGTGGAAGTACTTTTTTCTGTGGTTCTGCAAGACTTCTGATTCATAAGTTGGTATAGGTAAATAACTAGAAGAATAACAAAGTGAAGTAAACACTAAAATGATTTGTGCTACAAACCAGTGTTTTTATAATTATGACAATACATTAAAATAATATGATAAGAAAATCCAGTCTGCAATATCACGCAGCATAACAAGCTGTTTGGTACTGTCAAAAATACCTGAAGCGGCTGACACAGGAACCCTTGCACATTCAACTTACAAATGGCTGCACCTGCTCTTACGTTAAAAATAAGGTGCACAAGTGGGCAGTTTTTGACCAAAATGAGCTTCAATCTGGAAGAGATTTGATGCTGAAAGTCAGTAGTCTGGCTAAACAGTTTAAAACGACAAACCACAATGAACATGGCATAATCATTTTACAAAAGAGTGCTGATGGTGATGAGTAAATGGTCTCAGCTGTAAGTTATGTCAAGAGACAGGATGACGTCACTCACTTTGCCAGCGTGCACGTTTTAGAACAAGACAAGCGCTCCTCCACCACCCAGATCTTCTAAAATAACTTCCTGTATTCAGACACGTCCTCAGATGCCTCGTTCTCGCTCGCTCTCGCATTCTTTCAAGCCATCTTTTCCTTCTTTCTGTCAAAAGAATCAGACAAGCTGCAGACACAGAGAGAGTGTAGAATGAGACACACACACACACACACAGTTAAATGAATGATCTCTCTCTTTTGCTTATCGGTGAGCAAGAATGCTGTCTGTATCCATTTCTGCCTTTCTCATGCCGTCGCAAATAATCCTGAAAATGTGCCACAAGCACTGAACGAGTGTGTGTGTGTCCCAAAAATCAGTAATTATTATATTTCAAGGGCTTTGTTTTGATTGTAGACAGTGTGAAAGAATAAAAAAAGCATCTTATCATGTAAAACAGCAGCTTTCAGACCAATCAGAAGCCTCTGGTAGCCACCTGAATTTGCAGTTGACCAGAGTGAATGCATTTGGAAAAACCTGGAAACTAGTTCAAAACTTATGGTATGTCCTTATTTAGATAGTAAAAATGTGTGTGTGTGTACGTGTAGTTAGCTAGGTTACATATCTGTGTATCAAGGTGGGATGACTCCTTCACAGATCCTTCATCTGTTCCAGTTTTCTGGTCTTCACAGTCGTCTCGTATCTCCTTTCCCTCTCTAATGAACTTCACTCTCTCATTATCACTTCTCCTCTCCATTCTGTGTGTGAGCTGGTGTCTCTCGTGTGCATCTACATTTCTCCATTTATTCTCTCTGGCACTGCATTTCTTCACCATGATCAAACTCCCAGTTGTGAAAAGAAAAAGCACTTCAAAAACAGCTGTGAGAGCACGAGCTAAATCTCACACCTTCCTTCTCTCGCTTCTCTCTTCATTCCCTTCACTTCTTTCTCCTGTTATTCCAGAAAAATGTGCCTGCTGTACCTGTTATAAAAAAAGTGTAAAAGCCATTGTGCTAATTAGACATTGATTTTACACCATCTAGGTCATGAAGTTTGCCATGGAAAAAATGTTGTCAATGAAGTAAAGTTGAAATAAAGTTAAAGATGTTTTAAAAGTTACTTAACTGTTGTAAAATAACTAGAGCTGATATAAAGTTAAAGATACATTTGAAAACTTACAACAGACAGAAAAATGCAAATGCTCATATGAACCATCAAACAACAGTTTGATCCGGATGGATGAATGGCTTTTAGCTTCATGAGATTAATTTATGAACCCGAGTCAGCTTTTTTAACTCTCATTCTGACGGCACCCATTCACTGCAGTGGATCCACCCAGCAGTGTATCCAGCACAATGTGTTTTGTTAGTAAACTGTGCATTTGATGACTCTATCTTGGTATTCCATGCTTACAGAACAAATGCATAGGTGCATAGTATACATCCTGCAAAAACAGATGTAGTATAGTAGTATGGCGTTTCAAATCACAGCCAGAAAGAGTGATATAGAGAAAGAGGGTTGAAAAGCAGGTAAAAACAAACTGCCCCACTGGTGTAACAAATGTTCCGGTAGATCTAATGTGGATTTGACTCCTGCAGTGGCTCGGTAATAGCAGCAATTTTCTAGCAATGTTCCGCCTTTTATGCATGATTAGGTTTTGTGCGGAAATTTCCCTTTTTCACACACTATCATTTTTCTCTTTTTCATTTACCCTTTGCGGCCATTTCAGCTTTTAAGTTCCTGTTTTGATTTAATAGCTCCTGAAAGCCTCCATAACCTCACAGAGCAAACAGCAGCTAATACTTTCTATAACATGTGAACGTATCGAAGGGAATCGTTGGCTATGTTTGAAGTTTTGTGACTGAATGTCATATTTAGTGTATTTATTTATTTGCATTTATGAAAGTAGTGCTTGTATGAGATACAGTGGATGGAGGCCATGAACACACACTGCAGCAAAATATGAGAGTCAGGATGTGCATGGCAAAAAAAGCCAATGAAATATATTGTAAAATTATATCAATACATAAAATTAAATTAATTTGTGCCCGAAAATAAAGAAATTTATACATAAACCTCATGTAAAATAAGAGTATATTTTCAAGAAATTTTAACTGTTTTGGTCCAGACAAACATGTTGTTTTGGACCCCACTGCGTTCCATTGTGTGAACTTAAAAGACATAAAAAAAAGTCATTGTTAGCTGCGATATTTAGCTCATTTTAACTGATCTATGCCTTGAAGGAAATTAATTAACTCATACCTGATTCCACGAATGTTATTTAGTTTTTACCCAGAATGTTCCATAATAAAGATGCAACTAGAAAATAGATTTAGTTAGCTTACCAAAAAAAATGAAAACACTGCAATCAGAGACAGTCCTATCCGGATGGGATTGGTTTTCTCAGAAGACTCCTAAATTAGCCGAAAAACAGTAGGTGATTTGTAATTTTCACAGAGGATGCGTGAGATAAATACAAACACATTTGATTTGGTTGGAATTAAAATCACAAAGTACATCTGTGAAATGCTAATTTACCTGCTCTCATCAGGGAGAACTAGTCCCCCATCTGAATCCGGCTTTGCAGGTAAAAAAAAAAATAAAATAAAATTCCTCGACAACCAGACAATACATCACTAAATAATTCTTAGAAGAAAAACAAAATGCTAGGTTCAACTATTGGTACTGTATGTTACTGGCTGACAAGTCACAAAATGCTATATTGTTGTTATAGTTATCACTACACACTGAACTCACCGCATAATTGTAAATAAATAAATAAATTCAGAAAATGTTAACAGTCAACTTCAGGAGGCCAATCTACATAATACATTACTTGCTTCATTTGTATTTATTTTATATACAACTGTAAAACAAATATAGTTAGAAACCTGCTTTGTAACGCTCCAAAAAAAAAAAAAAATAATCAAAAGTAATAAAAAAATTTGTACACATTCAGGATTCATTCCCACAGCTTTGTACATTGCCGCAGACATGTAGGAGGTCATTTTAAAGGAGTACGTTATAAGTTTTCTACACGAGTCCTCCTCTGAAAACGAGTCTTTAGGATCAAGAAGAGCCAGTGTGGTGGTCTGTGAGTGATGCGTGGTCCTGTCGGGCCGCTGAAGGGCTCAGACACACTAAAAAGAAGCCAGCTGAGCGCTTTAAGAAATAGGAGCTCGCTCTCCCTCTGTATTGCCTTCATCACTAATTCCATATTCCTCTGGTGTCCCTGATGTTGAGAAGAAACAGATGTCTGTACGTCCTCTGCCCTGTGAAATCGCCGTTAAAAACATCACGATCGGTCTCTCTAGTCTTGGCGGCCCACGTGAGTGTTTGTTTGTGCTCTGATCGCAGCTAATGAAGTTATGGCAATTACTGGACTTCTCTGTCGGTTGGTCTCTGAAGAGTTCAGTCAATCACAAGAGCGCATGCAGTCAAACTGACCATATGCTCAGATGTGTGTGTGTGTGTGTGTGTGTGTGTGTGGACGCTGGGTGTTCGGGGTGTAAATGGGGTGTAATGGTGTGTGCGAGACCCCTGCAACAGCCCATTAGACACACTAAATGAGTTAATGTAATGTGCACACGCGCTCACACTGCCCGTAACTCAAACACTCTCCACTCGAGTCGGAGTCAAGCCTTAAACACTCTTCATCAAGAGGTTTAAATATCCGTTCATTAAGAGTGTATATTTTCAAAAGCGCACGCACTTGAGTGCTCGCTGTCCAGCAATACCAACGTGTTTACATGTGAACGATGTCTAATTATGACCATGAAAGAGATGCTGGTTATTAATTAAAATTACTTAAATAAACACATATCATTCTGAGAATAAGCATTATATTTCATGTTAATTACAAAGAGATTAGTTGTAAAGTATAGTGTAATATCAGAAGAATCTATTATTCTTACTTAATAACTGACTATGTAACACTATGTAAACAGCTAGTATCAATTTAGCAAAGTTATGCTTGAAGGATCCACAACCCACAAGTAAATAATGAAGTCATATATGTGGTAAGCACATCGCACAGATCATGCAAAATAAAATAAAATAAAACAAAATAAAAAATAACATAACATTACATAACATAAAATAAAAAGGGTTTATCTATCCTAAAATATGATTTGTAATTAAAAAAAAATAGCAATAAACATTTTTAAAGAAATAAAGGTAAGATGGATAACTGCTATAAAATAAAATAAACTACAATAAAATAAAATTAAATTTAAAAAAATCAATTAAAAATAAAGTTAAAATACCACCAAATAAACCACTAAATAAAAGCCAACATTAAGCAGTCAAATGAAATTAAATTGAATTAAATATATTTATATATTATAAAATAAATATATATTTTTATAACTTTTCTTACAATAACTTTGTTAAAAGGACTGAATGGTTGACTGAATTCAGTAAAAATTACAATACATTCAGTAGTCAACTGATGTCAAAATGAGAAGGCTTATACCCCTGTGGTGGGACAGGTCAAAATTCCAATTAGTTTAATTAATTTTCTTAGATAACGGTTTATCAGTTTATGTAATAGTTATGAGAACAAAGCAGCATTGTGCCCTGTCTGTCTGTCTATCTATCTGAAATTATTTTGTCTATCTATCTGAAATTATTTGGGAAGCTAGTGAATATAGGAATCACTCTCAAAAAGGATGAAGGAAAAAAAAAAAAAAACTCATGCGACACCAAAGTATACTCTATTCATGGAAAGTGTCTGTAATGCTTTTTAGTCAAGTTAAACTGATGGATGTATTTCAGACTGTAAATAAAATAAATCAAAATATAATATGCACAATGTGTTGAGTGCTAGACAGTTCAGAGAACAAGCAGTCTAAATGTTCACCAGCTAAAAATGTGAGCTGGCAAAGAGAAGGAGAGAGAGAAAAGTGGTGTTTTCGCTGTGGTGGGATAATGTCTTCCAGATCTCCCCAAGGAATAATTGCCCCCAAATATGTCTGCATAGGACTGCGGACCAAATCATTTTGAAGTCAAGATTTGAAGGATTTTCAAGCATTAATGAGAGATTAACATGAGATTGTGCTCTAAAATCAAGAGCATTTTACTTTATCAGTGATGGTTTAAATCTACAACTAGAATGCAGAATTAGCACTAGATCTGGTTTAGTAATACAGTAATACATGTTACATCATTCCCAATAAACATACTCTCTTAAAGAAAAATTGCAGAACCATACAAAATGCCTACAATAACGGCAGAGCCAATTAAATTTTTTTGGTTTGCTCATGTAGAACAGCGGTTAAGATCGCAAGCCATATTCTTGGTTGCTTGTTAAATTAAATGAGAGTTTGTGAGATGATTTCTCACAAGTGCGCCCCTAAGTGTAAGACACTTAAGCCCAGAAATGGCCCCAGCTCTCTCGTTACTGTGTGTAAAACTGAATAAAAGCGGCACCTGATAACACTTTCAAATTCCCGCAACAGTAGAGCAAAATCACGAGTTTAATTGCCAGGGTATGCATGAACTGATTGACTGATAAAGTATATCTCCTTTTGGGTAAAAACCATCTGCCAAATGCATAAATGTACTGGTCATAGTAAATTCAAGTTCATCAATAATAATAATAATAATAATAATAAAAGAAGAAGAAGAAGACAACAAATGAAAGTTAAGCTAAACAAGAAAGAATGTAAATTACCATGTTCAAAAAGATATATGTAAAAAAAAAAAAGGCTTTAGTTATGGCTGGTAAATACGTATTTTTGTTTTGCTCAGCAACTTAATGTACACTGCAATATTGCCTTCAAAATAGCAACCCTAACTCACTTAAAAGACACTCATCAATACGTCTTGATGAAAGAGTGCTGAATTCATCTTTTTCAGCTCCACCTCATTTAAAGCAGAAAGTCGGGGTGAGAGGGCAATGAAAAACCACATATAAAAATCAACCCCAACCTTCTGCTCTTCAGCCTTGCGGAGAGGCCATATTAAAAGAGCTGATATTTAAATGGAAGTGGAAAGTCACTCTAGGAATATAAGCATCCATCAGTTTAATTACTGTGGTATTTTCTCTGATGATCTGACATTGTTTGCCCACCGGAACGACTGAAAACCCCTGGCGTGAGGAACAGATCTGGACTGTGTTACCACAGATGTTTCTGACACAGTCACGTCAGATGATGTCATGTCTGAGGGAAGTGAGGAGATGGTTATGGTCGTTAGTATGCTAATGATATGGATTAGATTAGACCTTCATTAGGAATTGTGCTTCACCAAGGTCAAAGTTTAGATGCCATGAAACTTAAGACATTAGCAGATTTTTAATTAAATAATTATATGCTTTTTTATTTATTTATTTTTGTGACTCCGTGTTGCTTCAAGCGCATAATTCTGCGCACGGGTGCTTTGTGCCACTCTGTATTGGAGCTTTTCGTATTATAATACTTTTGCGCAATGAAAGATTATTTATAGCGTTTCTTGTTCTGTCCTATGATAGGACAGAAAAAGAAAGGCTATAAATAATCTAATGTATAGCACACTAATGGAGGCAGCAACATATGATAGTGGGACTCCTTATTTATCATATGTTGCTGCCTTCATTACTGTGCTATACATTTAAAAGAAATGTCTTTTAATTTTATAGTTTATATTTATATATAAATACATTTACTTGTTTTCATTAATGTATTTTACAACAATACAAAGAGCAATGTGTAACATTTTACCAGATTTAGTCCTACACTTATTCACTTTTATTTTTTCCCCACTAAATAATGTTATTTCACTAAATGTTTAGATTTTATAAAATTGTGCACTCATGATTTTTCTAGAATAACTTTTTCTGCTAAATTATCCACTAACCTAGTTTATAATAGTATTTTTGTCATAGATTATGATTCTATATTTATTTTTCATTTGTTATTTTTCATTAAAATGAAGTTGTCTATATTTAGTAGATTGTATTTAACAAACAAAAGAGTGACGATTAGGTGAACACACAGAAGTATAGAAATTCTACATTGATTTAAACAAAAAAAAAAACAACAACTGTGCTGGTATCGGATCGGAATCGGCATCAGCCGATACTCAGAATTTTCTGGATCGGATCGGATCTGAAAAAATGGTATCGTTGCATCCCTTATAAAAATGGCAAAAATGTACCATGATACTTGCCCAAAACATGACATTACTATGATGCTATTATATTACATATTATTCACTTTTATTTGTTCCCCACTAAATAATGTTATTTCACTAAATGTTTAGATTTTATAAAATTGTGCACTCATGATTTTTCTAGAATAACTTTTTCTGCTAAATTATCCACTAACCTAGTTTATAATAGTATTTTTGTCATAGATTATGATTCTATATTTATTTTTCATTTGTTATTTTTCATTAAAATGAAGTTGTCTATATTTAGTAGATTGTATTTAACAAACAAAAGAGTGACGATTAGGTGAACACACAGAAGTATAGAAATTCTACACTGCGCTGGTATCGGATCAGAATTGGCCGATACTCCGAATTTTCTGGATCGGATCGGATCTGAAAAAATGGTATCGTTGCATCCCTTATAAAAATGGCAAAAATGTACCATGATACTTGCCCAAAACATGACATTACTATGATGCTATTATATTACATATAGATAGATAATGTTTGTATATAGCTAGCTATCTATATATAATATAATGGCATCATAGTAATATTATGTTTTGGGGCGAAAGGCAAGTAGATATTTATTTATTTAGAGTAATGCATCATAGTAATGTCACGTTTTTGGGCTGCTAATTTTGTGAAAATAAGCCTTTTATATTTTTTATTAAAAACATGACATCACTATGATGCATTACTCAAAATAAATAAATAAATACATACATATTTACTTGAATTTTACTTTACATTATTTCACAAAATTAGCAGCTGTAAATAACAGAAAAATAGATGCTTATCTGTATTTTCCATTGATCACGAAAGCAATTATTTATCAGATGATTATGATGCCAATATACACACACTGTAGAGATGTGTTGTGTAATCGAGCACATTTCCCTTCAACATTTTAAAAAGTAAATTCAGCTGTGCACTCATGTAGTGATGTACAGTCCCAGTAAAGCATGTCAGATCACAGAAGTCTGCTGTATCCTCTGTAACCACACACTAAGATCCAGCCTGCAAGAATGGGAAATGTGCGGTTCAAATTCCTTTCAGCTTTGAATGTTTGACAGTGTTTGTGCCATTACCTGATTTGCGCAATTCCATCAGTGAACCAATTAATCAAAAAACTAAGACAGCACATGCAAATAAACAACGCTATTGCCGTGTGCAATTTATTCTGTGTGAATTCCCCACTCCTTGTCACTTTGAAGAGGCTCACGTCAGCCTAAGATTCTGGTTTGCTGATGAACAATCTGTCACATAACTAACTTTACTATACAAATATTTGAGACAGTAGCCTAAACAATAACTCGAGTCTATCTTTCACAAACACCTGATCACAATCAAAAAGTGTTTAAATGCAAGGCTATTGATCAAACGTTTGATCATTTGTATTTGGTCAAACAGAACCATTTGTAAACACGAATGGAGTCGCCATAGAAGTGTGTACGGTTTGGAAGTGCTCATTCGAGTCAGACCACAATCATATCAGTTATAGATTTCATTCTCAAACAATACGTCCCTCGCCCTGTCCACAGTCTATCCCTCAGGAAACGAGATACGCCTCACACTGAGCTGATTTACATTCATAGAATCTCTTCTCGATTCAACAGTCAGCATATTTACTTAGTTCACTGCATGTACTTTGATTTTGAGCTAAGTCTCTTTCGGTGCCAAATCTTGCCCTGGTTTATTCCATCTCTGAAGCAATGTCTCACTTCTGACACAAAGTGTAAACACAACTAATCAGCAGAAAATCTTAAAAAGCATCTTTAATGCTTCACCGAAAACACAGAAATTGGTTTGAAATGTTTGAATCCAAAGGTTTGAATTTCTCACTTGGCTGTGACCATGTTTTCATCTCTACCTGACAGTAATGCGTTTGGGTTGTTTTGTGAGTCTAAATCTAATTAACGAAGTCTGACTATTTGTCATGAACTGATAAAAGGTATACCTTCAATGCAAAGTAGCTTTGGATAAACGCATCTGCCAAATGCTTACATTTGAATGTAAATGAAATGAGACACACAATAGACAACGTTTTACACCATGCAAGAGCTCTTACAAAAAACGTACCCATGGTACTGAATGAATACAATATTTACTTTAACAAAGCCATGGAACTACTATAGTACATGTCAAAGAACAAAACATTACTATAGTGTCTAGTGGTTAAACGGATCGTAGTTGATCCGTGATCCGTACGGACCAAGCCCCACGGTTCGGCACGCATGTGATCTGCGGATTAATTGCAAAAGTTTATCATTTGTTCTTATTTACACAAGCAAGCGAATTTTAAACAATTCCAGAGAGAAAAGGCAAAAGGGAACTCGTTTCGTTACTCGCGCGCTGTTCTCTAGTACGCGCACAGCCACATACACAAGAAGATCGCACACGCGTTTCAGATGGCGCGCGAACACCGAACTGTATCCTCTTCAGAATCCTCTGAACAGACACATACACATAAAATTATGACAAAATACCCATCTCGACAATCATCCAGGTAAGCGCAGGCAGTTATGTCTCAAGTGAATGAAAACAGCTGAGAAAGAAATCGAATGTGATGTGTATCATTATATCGGATCCATGCATCAGGTCTTAAAGGGACAGTGGCCTATAAATACTGCTGCTGTCATTAATGATCATCAAACAACATAACAGCTGTGATAAAAATGTATATTCAATTTATACAGTGAACACTATGCAGTGTTATTTTCCCTAATTACTACATTTCTGTATTTGAATACTACCAACCTTATTTTATTTGTAACATATTCTGTTGTATTTATCTATGCTTGTAATTTGTGTATTTGTTCTTATTTTTTCTGGCTGTTCTCTCTGTTTTCAGGCTGTCTCTTTAATCGTGTTTAAACGTTCTTAGTTAATCTAGTAGTATTTGCTGTGGTATCAAAGTAGTACTTCGCTTTAAGTAATAAATGGAAAGCAAGTTAAATTGAAATATTTTTCTTTTCATGCTGATCCGAAAAATTATCCGATCCGTGGGTCAAAAACCGTAATGTGATCCGAACTGTGAGATTTGTGATCCATTGAACCACTAATAGTGTCCAAGCAAAGCAAAACAAACACACGGTAACACCATAGTACTCATTATTTTGTTAGATTCATGTTGAGTGATCAGTTTATACAAGTTAGACAAATTGATGACTATGAAGCTTCCAATGTAATTCAATATGAAAAGCAAAATAGAATAGCACTGGTTCATTTTAAAATAATTTTTTTAATGACTTATTTTTATTCTGAATGTGGCTGAGCTGAAAAAGTGCAATTGAAATGATATGTTGATACTGCACTGATACCGGCCTAAAGCCCAATTAGTTATTAATTTAAGTCAAATTAAAACTGTAATTCAAATGGCACACTTTACCCTTTTTTATAGATGTCATTACAAAGTCCTAAAAGACTTTCCTCGTCAGCCAGTATCAGAAAACCCAATAAATTCAGATTACAGTAATCCACTTCATATGGAAACCCAGCGACTTTAATCTTGTGAAGTTATTCTGTGGTACTCCGTGTCATATGCCAACGAGCTTATTAAAGACGGAGGAGTTCAGAAAGGTCATGACATCTCACTTTATTATTTAAATTTTCAGGAAATTCATAATGCAGGGCTTTTTTTTAGCCGAGAAGGCTCAAAGGACTTGGAAATGTGTGTACCGTCGACAGGAGACACTGACTAGCATAAAAGAACGTCTAAGGATTGTCGTTTCAGAATGACAATGAAATATGAGATTTCTGCATGGTTCTGATCATATTCTGCTCACAGATGTGCAAACATGACGGGTTCTGCATACCTCCGTCTGACGCCGTTTAATATCCTCAAGCACATGTGTGGAAGGCCTGTGAAGGTCATATTTTCCAAAGGTTGGTGTTCTGCGTAAAGTCAGCACAGTCTGAGAAGATGAATGGCTTGTGATGTGTATTCTAACTATTGGAGATGCTCAGTAAAAATCTGGCTGAAGTAGATGCATCATGACCTGACTGCATCAACAAACACACACAAACACAGTCTCTAGTTACAAGGCCTGTCCCATTTTCCTCATTTATTTTTGTTTCATTATGCAGGAGGGACTGTGTAGCTGCTCTGTATTTCTCCTCTCAATAATTTACCAGCGTTCTTCACTATCTCTCCAAAGAGACTCCGCACCAGAGTCAGTTTCAGTCACGCATCAAAGTAATCCAGGTCAGCCATGTGGACAGAACCTAAAACATGTGTTTATTTGTCTGCTGAATTGTAGATAAATATGAGAAGAGCATCTCATGTGAAACCAGAGGCAGTATAAGCGAAGAAGACTTGTGGAAAAAGAAATGAGAGAAGTAAAGAAATCCAATCTTCTGTTTTTATTTGTTAAAGCCAACCTGAAAAACAGATTTTAGCCAAAAAGAAAAATGTATGAAGCCTTGAAGGGGTAAAACAAGGCTGCAGGATCATGAATGAAAGGAAAAGGGGAATGGACCCAGAGGAGAGGAGAGGAGAGGAGAGGAGAGGAGAGACGAGAGGAAAAAGTAACTTTTCTATGGCAAAGCTAATTTTCAGCAGTCATTGCTTCAGTCTTCGGTGTCACGTGACCCTTCAGATATCATTCAAATTTGCTGATTTGGTGCTCAAGAAACATTTTATCATTGTCGAAAACAGTTGTGTTACTTAATATTTTTTGGAAACTGTTTTTATTTTTTCTTGAGAATTCTGAATAGAAAGTTCAAAAGAACAGCATTTATTTGAAAAAAATAAATATTTTGCCACATTATTCATGCCATTACCATCAACTGTTATTAATTTAATGCATCATTGCTGAATAAAATTATTAATTTCTTTAAAAAATATCTTGCTGACTGAGTTTTTAAATTATAGCAAAAACAAAGATTATCCTGCACCAAGGTTATTTTCGTAAACGAAAACTAAAACTAAGACGAAAACGATTGATGAAAAAACAATTTTGTAAACTGAAATAAAATAAAAATGGCAAAATAATTCAAAAACTAAAACTAAATGAAACTAACAACAGTTATTAAAAAACTAACTGAAATAAAATAATAATCATCAAAAATAAATAATCGTTTTAATAATCATTACGTTCTCACCCCTTGGCGGAAAAATATATGAGCTGTGTGGCGCCGGTGGTTTAGGGAAATACCTGTAAATGGCGCATCGCGCACATGAGGTTATCTGATGGAGAGACGCAAAGCAGTTTAAAGCAGAGTCCTGCACGGGTCCTGTTTGGTAAACGTGCACCAGCAGTACTTAACAGAACACTCGACTAGGGGTCGACCGATATGTGTTTTTCAAGGCCGATGCCGATGCCGATACCGATTATTACAGATCAAGTAGACCGATAACCGATATTTTGAATCGATATATATGTCTGGTGTAAAAATGAAAATTAATGTCAAAATTAAGAATAACAAGGGCTCTGACAAAAACTGCCTTCCCTGGTGTTGGTTGAGTGTAGTACTCCCACAGTAAACTCTTTATTTTAAA
>NW_015544132.1:100346-100806 GCF_001515605.1 Sinocyclocheilus anshuiensis | reverse complement strand
GCTAACCCGAACTTATATTTTGACGGGTTGCCATGAGGAACTTGTTTCTGTAGGTCTATGTAAATGATATGAAGATAGTTTTACTCCAACGAAACTGTCAAATGCTCATGAAGTGACTCTTAGAGGGAGTCAGAGCCGTTCTGGAGATGTTGTTCATGTATTTATGTCCTCATGTAGTGATATGACAGAAGCTGAAATCACCGCGAGAGTCGCACACTTTGTATGTGTAGAAAATAAAACCGCGCGTCTGTGCCATTTACATACACAGACACAGAATATGCTGGATTCATATTTAAATAGTATTTTTGCCTCTTAATATTTACAGATAGTCCATATTGCGACTCTATTTAAGTGTACTGACCTACTTTTGATTAATTCATCCAAACTTTGACAAATTCCGTGACATTCCGCGTCATACAGTAAATTCCATTTATATGACTGGATTCCGCGATTCCGTCCG
>NW_015544132.1:97893-100247 GCF_001515605.1 Sinocyclocheilus anshuiensis | reverse complement strand
TAACTTATCCAACAGCAGCACTAATTTAATTCTGTACCAGACCAGACCCGTTTGACATAAAGACCGCCAGTCGCGACCCGAACCACACCCGCATTACATCTATTACATCAGGTAAGCAAGATTATTTATTTTCTCATGTAACTCACTAAGGCTAAATTATGCCTTATTGCGTTTTATGCCTACGTCTTTCTTTGGCCTGCGCTCTGGAAGTGATCTGTTAATTCTGCTAAACTTTAATTAAAACTGAAACTAAAACTGAAACTAAACTATATAAAAACTAAATAAAAATGCGTTCACAAAATAAAAACTAAACTAAAACTAACAACAATATTAATGAAACTAATAAAAACTAAACTGAATTGTATAGCAAATTTGAAAACGATATTAAAATAAAACTAATTTAAAAATTCAAAACTATAATAACCTTGTCCTGCACTACACAGATTTTTGTCCAATCGGATGCTTTTTAGAATGGAAATGTCCTACTAGCACATCATAGTTTGACACGTCCCGCCTATACATCCTGCTTCAACAGGAAAGAAAACTGCACTTGCCAAGCAATTTAATGGGGTCTTTAAAGGGACTTGAAGGTGAAACCTGTTGAGGTCCTCAGTGTCAGTTCTGAGTGGTCTTATAGAAAGTTGCCTCAGGCTGAACTCTAAATCTCAAAATGTCTCACACATGATTTTTATGGGAGTCAAATACATAAAGATGACATCAAACACTCAAGACAACAATGAATTGATCTCTACAGATCACCTGGTAGTAGCTGAGAAGACCAAACTTGTCCCATGAAACCACAGAAATATTCTGTTAGTCAGCAGAACTTAAATAAACCGTTATTGGCTGTGGGAGATGTTTAATTTCCATAGAGAGGTAAACCCATCCATTTAATGAGACACTGTCCAGCCAACACATAAACACGCTAATGAAGGTAACGTCACAGCCCAGGATCGACGCCTACACGCTCACGTACATTAAAACACAAACACACACAAGAACAAAAGAAAGACGAGATGGCCACGATAGCATCTCTGTATCAGAAACTACCAGCATGACGTGAAGTCAAAGTGGACGCTTTTTTAGTGTCTGCCAAGCTAACAGTGTTTGAACACACACACACGCACAGACATTACAGCTCTAATGGACCAGGCCCTGAAATATTATATTCACGGATCTCAAGTGAAGTGCTTCTGGGTCCTGACAGTACATTGCTAATGCCGCTGTCACATGCGGCAGCACTTGAACTTTGCTACGCCAGCGTTTGCCGAGTTCTCCGGTAAGGTTAGCTCAGTTCATTTAACAGGACGTTAACGTGCGCACTGATAAGACTGTCGTTGAAAATTCACTCACCCCCAGATTGTTCAAAAACTGCAATACTTAGAAATATTAATAGAACCAATTTGTAGGCGGTAAGATTAGAAAGAAATAATTTAGCAACAAAACATTGACAGTGCTAATTAAAAAGCTTGATAATTGTCAACAAACTGTTACAGCACTATATAAAAAAAGAAATAAACAATAAGATTAAGTGATGAACAAGGCATAAGTGGGAGTGTGTGGATGTTCATATCACTGTTAGTTAAGCATTAATTATAATACGCTCGCTAGCGCTCAAGGTTTAAGTCACATAATGGTGAATGAGTAGCTTTGTAATGGACTGCATGGCTCCTTCAGAGCACACACATTCTTGGCTGCAGAAAGAGTGGGAGTTTTATCATCTAAAAGAGCAAAAGTTGTTGAATGAGAAACACTTGAGATCAGAGGCTGGTTGGACTGAAAGCTGCGGTCAGGAATCTCTGATAGATTTGATGCCTCATAAAGCAGCTCTTTGGCCTTGACAATGTGAGAGCAGTACCAGTTCTCTCTCTCTCTCTCTCATACACACACACAGAGCCATTGTGCATGACTGCATGTGCTGAAAAATGACAATATGCTTAAAGCTGAAAAATTCAAAAACACATGCTCGCTCGCTCACTCACAATACATTTCCATTTCATGCTGACTTTAAACGACCTTAGGTAAAGTTAAAATTAATCAATTAAGTTGTTAAAAGGAATAGAGATAAGAACATACATATAGTTTCTCTCTCCCACTTCTGATGCTTTGTCAGGCTCTTCTATGTTCCCTTTTATTTGATCTCTCCTCCACTCTACACATGTTTAATCTATCATCTTTTGGTTGCTTCCATTTTCCCCCATTGATCCTGAACTAACACAGGAACACTTAAAGCATACAGGGACAGAAATGAGGTTGTGTGTCTCTGTTAAAAATCAAAGATGACGTACTTTATCATGCAGTATTCATGAAAGCTGACTGAGCTTTGAAGAATAAAATTGATGCAGAGGAAATAC
>NW_015544132.1:79731-97883 GCF_001515605.1 Sinocyclocheilus anshuiensis | reverse complement strand
GAGAGGAGGTCAAGACCCTGACAGGTCTCCTCATGTGCGTTCTGTACATGAACTTCTTTGCCAGATGTGCTTTTGACCTTCCTTTCAAATGTTAATGCATAACTAGAAAACCCTCAGGCTTGAACACACACACACACACACACACATAATTGTCTGTCTTAACATGTAGACTCCAGGACCATTCACTTGGAATTCAGGGCTACATAAAGGAATGATGTGTGGTTCATCATGTTTTAGAATTGATGATGACACGGTCAGGAATTCCACATACATGCATTATCTCACACTTTTTTCTTCCAACTTCCTTATAAAACTATTAAACCTCAATACTGAACACCAAACCGCAATCCTCAGGGAGACAGGTCTTCCTGTCAATGCATCAATAAACTCCAAATGTGAACTCTCACCTTATAAACATCTTAGAGGTCAAAGGGGAAACATTTAACAACCTCATTTACTTTCACTGTAAAGCAGGAGCAGACTGAAAAAACACACAAGTGTAGGGTGATGTTGCTAAATCCTAAATATAGACAGATGTCTGGGGTAATTGTGCTTGATCTGATGTCTACAGAAGGGCTCTCTCTCTGGGTGTCCTAATATGAGGAAAGTCAGACCTCATTTTAGGACATTCTTGAACTGAATAAAATTAAACGCATGAGTCCAATCAGAACAGAACACAAACAGTCTTTCCTATTAGTGCTCACATCATCTGAAACAAAAATCAGTTATGGAATGTTTTTTTTTTCATCTTTTTTCCTAAGATGAAAATATTTTTCTCATTCTCCCATGAATTCACTAAATCATGTAACATTTGTGCAGTATTTTAGCACAAAAACACTGTTATATTTACAACCTACCTGCTAACCAGTTTAATCATTTGCATTTATCAGAATAATCAGGTTTCAGTTCAAGTTTAAATCTAATAAACAAATATTATTCAAAATATATTTTCTTCATGTTGCTACATACATTGAAATTCAATGAAGGTGCATTTAAAAAAATGCAATTATTTACTATTATTATTTTGAATCTATTTACACCTATAAATAAAGCCGACGCTGCCTCCATGTCCAAATAAATGGCATTATCACAGTGGGAACCATTAATTTTTCCCCTGAGTCTCTTCAAGTGTTGATGGTAGAATATGATAATTACTCCGATCTGTGGAGTTTCTACAGTGTCATCATTAATAATGATGATCTCAGTAATTCTCCCACTGGACACACAACAGCACTGAAAACACACATTACACGTCATATGAATTCAGAGAGAAAGACAGAGGTTATACTTTATCATATAACTGTACAGTTCTAGAGACAAAAAAAAAAAAACATTCATGCATATTTCATAAAACATATTTTTGACTTATGAAATATTCTTTATTACTAAGTGCAGCTCTTTCAAATGTCAAAATAATAGATTTTGCCGTCATTCAAAAGTGCTGTTTTGAATACACATTACAAACACCAACATGTGCCTCTAATAAATAAACTGCGCATGCTGTGCTCGATAGTTGACAGTAAATGTACGTATGTTTGTATTGTAGATATATACATACATTTTCACATGATGAATACATGCATGCATACACTTTACGATTGGATTTTGTTTGTTAATATTAATCAACTACATTAGTTAACATGAACTACCAATTAGCACCACTTCTACAACATTTAGTAATATTGGTCACACTTTATTTTAAGGTCCAATTATTGCTATTAACAAACCATTAACTATGACTTTTGCCCCCCCAAAAAACTCCTAATTGGCTGCTTATTAATAGTTAGTAAGGTAGTTCTTAAGTTTAGGATTAGGGATGAAGAATATGGTCATGCAGAATATGTGCTTTATAAGCACTAATAAACAGTCAAAATGTTAATAATAGGCATGCTAATAAGCAACTAGTTAATAATGAAAATCGGTCCCTATACTAAAGTGTTGTTGTAATATTTTCTACACTGAACAAAATTATGAACGCAACTCTTTCAGATCTAAGAACTCAAAGATCTAAGACTTTTTCTTTGTACACAAAAGGCCTATTTCTCTCAAATATTGTTCACAAATCTGTCTAAATCTGTGTTAGTGAGCACTTCTCCTTTGCCGAGATAATCCATCCACCTCACAGGTGTGGCATATCAAGATGCTGATTAGACAGCATGATTATTGCACAGGTGTGCCTTAGGCTGGCCACAAAAAAAAAGGCCACTCTAAAATGTGCAGTTTTATCACACAGCACAATGCCACAGATGTCGCAAGTTTTGAGGGAGCATGCAATTGGCATGCTGACTGCAGGAATGTCCACCAGAGCTGTTGCCCGTGAATTGAATGTTCATTTCTCTACCATAAGCCGTCTCCAAAGGCGTTTCAGAGAATTTGACAGTACATCCAAGCGGCCTCACAACCGCAGACCACGTATAACCACACCAATCCAGGACCTCCACATCCAGCATCAGGCCTTTTGTGTACAGAGAAAAAGTCTTAGATCTTTGCGTTCAGCTCGTGAAAAATGGGGGCAAAAACAAAAGTGTTGCGTTTATAATTTTGTTCAGTGTAATTTCAACATTTACTTATTTTTAAAATCAATAATTGCATGTTAACATTAATGTACAAACGACGAGCAATTGCATTTTTACCAACTAACAATAATAGACATGTTGCTCATTGTTAGTTCATGTAATTTAAAGCAGTAACTTTTGGTAACAAATGAGGTTTTATTGCAAACCAGTGGGTCCACTAGTTGGCCTCAGAAATTTCCAGGTGGGCCACAGTCTCAAAATAATAAAACTTTTGTTATATTAACAATCTTAATTAAAATGCTACAAGCATAGTAACAAACTGACTTCAACAACAATATAAAAAATAATGAACTTAAATAAATGTACAGTTTCTGCTATGCCAATAAAGAAAACTGAACTGAAATTGAATTGACAGATGCTGACCTCAGACAACACAAGACAAACCTGTATATCAACAGGATGTATAGTGAGGATGTCAACAGAGGAAAGTTTCAGTCTCTCCTGAGGTCCAGTCATTCAGTTTATAGGTGTGTGTGTACATGCATTCATGCCGTCATCCATTCAAATGTGTCTTCTGAACACTCGTATCAGCACTCAACACCACTCCCTGTTTAATTAAGGTGGGACATTTAGTGTTAGAAACCAATTTACAGCTTTCAGGAAAGGTGTGACAGTCACACTTCCATAACACCACAACGAGCGAAACCTTCATTTCCCACCTCAACACACACACACACACACACACACACTTACAGACCTCAGTTCCACTCCCTCAAAACAGAGACAAACATCTAAAAATGTGCTAAAGAAATGCAGCGACATCTCTCATCCTCAAAATCAGCTCTATCTGTCCCTCTCCATCCTGTGGGTAAAAATAGACACTTCCTTTCCCACTTTTGCAAACCGGCACTTTTCGTCAAGGTTACCATGGCAGCCAAACTAGGGAGCTCAACTAGCTTGAGGAACGCTGGGACCCCGTCCTTACAACCACTGATATCATCGCCCCTGTAACCTCCGGTCGAGCAAATCTGCATGATTATTCTTTTATTCCTTTGTAGTCGGGCTGAGAGAGCTATTACGGTTATTGCATATTGATTATGATAACCTTTGGCAGGCCTATATGATTCAAAGCTTTAGGGCCGAGTCAATCAATAGAGCATTAGGATTCTCCAGCATGCGTGACTTTGTCCAGATAGCATGTTGTAGAGCTCATAGCACAGATTGAGACACGCAGACATGGCATACGTTGTATAGAACTGAATATGCACCATTTGGCGGATGAATAAACATTACGAGTGTCGCATGAACGTTGAACGAGAGCAGATATTTCAAATGAGAAGACGGGCGGCCGGCGGTAACTCTGCATCGGGGGATGGGGTGTAATTTGTGATTACCCAGCCAGTTGTGTCATCCACTCCCTCTGGAGTATATGCTTACAGCATGATGAAGCACGTGTCAAGGTCAGCCTGACGTGTTCTGGACGTACTCCAGCGCGTTTCTAATCACAGAGGGCCAGCGGAGTGCTCCTGGAGGCGTGCTTATCAGAAAAACATTTCCGCTCTCCTTCGCTTTGTGTCTGGCCATCCCTTTTCTGACAAATGTCTTTTCTCTTCTCGGCTGACTTGCTGCAATGGATTTGTTACACATGCGGCCTACACTGAGAGTAAAGTATGCCAACAATCCTGTGTGTGATTTCACAAATCACTATGGTGGTGTCATGGTATAGCGATTGTATCAGATGGTAATGGCATTATGTTTTTTTGTATACTGTGGGACTGAAGGATTACGGTATGCATTTACATGGCACTCAATGTATTTCTAAGAATTCCAAAGAACAAATCCATGGTGTAAATATGGCACCATGTCTAAAGATATTACTTTTTAACCAGTTCTGCAGTAGTAGATACTGCCGTGCATTTAAGGTTTAGGCATCCAGAATATACTGCTTTTACTGTCAGTGCCTCTCTCTCTCTTGAGTTTCAAAAGAGTTTCATTGTGCTTTTTTTTTTTTAAATGCAAAGGAGAGGAATATTCCTATCAAGAATATATCCTACAAACAAAACTCAGAAAAGTACTTTTTGTTCTTTCATCTTTTAAATAATGTGTCGGGATCTGGTATCAAAGAAACTTATAAAAACTGATTTGGTACAAACAGTACCAAACAAGCCAGAAGCAAAAAAAATATATATATGTACTCTACACCGGGGCCTGAAATATTTTATTAAATGTTTTGACAAAGACGACTATAAAAAAAACTGCTCTCCAATACTGCATTTATTTGATCAAAAATACAGTAATATTGCTAAATATTATTAGAATTAATTTTTTTTTTTTTTTTTAATACAATTTAAAATGTAATTTATTCCTGTGATGGCAAAGCTGACTTTAGTTTCCAGTAGTTACTCCAAGTCTTCAAAAAACATCTTACTGATTCCAAAATTTGGAATGGAAGTGTATAACTTAATGAAATACTAAATATATGAAAAAATATATATTACATTACATTATTATAATAAAAAAATTTAATTACATTAAAGCAAGCATTAAAACAGATGGTTTTGATTTTGCATTAAATAGTGAAAATGTTTATTTTCTGGTGTTTTGTGGGCTGTTTTGCTTTAAAAATAAGTATTTTTCTGTCAAATAAGTATCTTTTTCTGTTAAAGGTGATAAAAAAAATGTATGGAATAGCATGCATTAAAAAAAGTCCAATTAGCTGGCATATTGCTGAAAAATATGTCCTAAGAAATTACACTCAACCCTGGCAGTGAAAAAAAAAAAAAAAGTTCTGACTGTAAGACGGTGTAGTTTTAACTCTGGCAAAAGTTAACAAGACGTACAACACCATTAAAATACAACCCGAATTGTCACATGGGTTGTATTTGCGTTAAAGCATTTGAATGAGTTTGTGTTTTTTTGTTTCTTTCTTGACGTGCATAGTAGGCCTTGAGAGCCTGAGGCAGATTTCCTCCTCTCTGTGAATATATGTAAATGAATCATCCAAAAGGGAGCTGGGGTGATTGGTTGGGCCGTCAGTGGCCTGTCCTCTACAGTTACGGATGATGTTCTTAGACAAATTTCTGTGTTTGTGTATTCAAAACCAGCAAACTGAAGAACCACGTCAGTTCCTTTAGACTTGCGTAAATGTCTGTGAGAGACAAGTCAGATGATTCTTACATAGCAAATGTGTACGTTTTATAATCTTAGAATATTGCTGACCCATCAACCCTCATTAAATCAAAAAAGCAAACACTCTTTACGAGGACACAAGAGCTAAGCTACATCAGTGCTTATCAAACCCAACAAACACACGTAATCAGGGCTTTGGTTAAACAAATGAAGACAGTTAAATGATAGGCTCTGAACACTGAGGGTGGTATTCGACCAGACGACAGTTCTTCCTGGAAAATCTTCTTCAATTGAGTGTTACTACGAGGAGTGACCATTACTATTATGGATGCTTTTGCTGAATACTAGTCTCACAGTCATCTTTACTCTTCCCATAACTCTCAATGATGGGTGCCCTTTTTTATTATTATCGGTCACCAATGATTTATTTTTTTATTATTATTTTTTGGTCCATTTAATGGATGTCAATTCTTCAATTTGTGTTCTACAGAGGTCATACAGGTTTGGAATAATAAATGCAGAAATTAATTACATTTTATTTTTGAGTGAACGATCCCTTTAAGTTGCTAGTTTTTACATTAAACTAACTGACCGAAGGAAAAAATGAGAGATCGAAGCAAACATCTGAATGGTCATGTGTGCTGATGAGAACATTACGTTTGTTGCTTTCCACCACTGACAACAAGATTACAACCTATATATTCCAGCGCCAGATTGTCACTTGCATTCAGGTATAACAAAAGGCACGATGACCAAACTAAATCTAACTGCATTACCTGAGCTTTAGATTCATGAATAAACCAGTCCAACATTTCTTCACCTCATAAAATCCCAGTCATTATGAGACAGTGGGAAATGGAATTAGATTCTTCGGTCTCACTTCTCGACCTTTCCATGCTGTGTTTTCTACCATTTCAGCTTTATACGCTGATTAAGTGATCAGTCTCTCTCATACGGGACTGGGTTTCAATGCGCCTCCGGGCTCTCCGCCAAATGCACCATCCGCCAACCCAACCCAACCTAACAATGACAACCATTCAATATTTACCTTCAGGCCCTGTTGGAACATGACCACTCAACTGTCAGTGTCACAGTCAAGGCGGCCCTAGAGGAAAAGCTTAAATCTTAAGATAATGCTGTGGCTTAAAACTCAAATCAACCTTGATTGTGCCTTTGACACAGCTGCATAAACAGTAGTTTCCTAGGGCACAGGAAAAGATAATTCAGAGCTCATTCGCTCTCAGAAGCTTTGATACTGCGGACGTGAAAGCGTGTGCATTAGAGGAAAAGCACCACATGCTCCGTTCTGCAGGAGATCAGAGACAACAGTGGCTCTGAGTCTCACCTGAGCTGTCACAGAGGAGAACTGAGATTACCTGACTCGCTCCACATCCTTCAAGCTGAGAAGTTCTTCAGTTGAACTGGGAGGTCATATACTTGAAGAACCATGTGGGAGAGAAAAACAGCGGCTATCTTTGGATGAGCAGTTCACTAAAATTGTCATACTATTTCTAGTGCGCAGTATGTATATTATGTCTAGCATGCAAATGTTCTGCTTGTATATAGAATATATATGCTAAAATGTGCAGTACAGGACAGAGCACACTCTGAGGAACACTATATACTACAATGCAATGTGCTAAAAAAATGTATATTTTTGATGTGACGATTTAACCATTAGTAGTAATGCAATCTTTACATGGTTTTTAACTAATTTGTTTGGGCAAAAATACACAAAAATGTTAAAATTGCAAAAAGCATACAGTTGGCATGCAGCTGTTTACAGCTGGCATACAATATTACTTGAAAAGTGGATTAAAATAACTGTTTTACAGAGATTTGCAATAGAGAAAATGTCACCACTTAAAATACAAATGAGGCATGTAGCACCACTGAGATTTTTTCTATCAAATGTAGTTGACTACTTTACCTATTCTAGCAAGAAATGATAAAAGCATTAATAGCAGAATTAAAATAGTACAAAAAATGGAAACAAAAAAGATATATTTTTCCTCGCTTTGATATGATTAAAATAGTACAAAATGGACACAAACAAAACAAAAAATATATGAAAATTAAAATAATAATAATAATAATTAATATTATTATTTAAAAAAAGATGTATTTATTTTATAGCTTGGATATTATATGGCACTAATGGGCTAATGCTCTTGGAAACACTTTTTACATGTTTTTACATTTTATGTTTACAAACTCCATAGAATCATACACTTTCCATTTGAAGAAATTATGTTCCAAGCCCCTCCCTCCCCATGCTAAAGTAAACTTTTCATTTCCTAGATGATAACCTCAGGACAACTGCTGAATTAACATGCAATGTGAGGTAATGTCACAACAGTGTAACATACTACTGTTACTGTTGCATACTGCACACTGTTTTTACATAACATGAAAAAAAAATACTAGGTAGTATATTGTGCAGCACACAGTATACTAGTATTACATTTCATTTCATTGTGTTTTCAATCTTTTCCCGTAGCACACAGTGTCAAGCGGTCGTGGTAAAGTATTGCCTTACAGCAGGTATTCCCCCCGTGCAGCAGTACTTTAAGCTGTCACTCAGTGGACCGTGTGAAATGCTTGCTGGGAATTTTTCAGAAATGTGATACAATAACAGTATCTGGGATATACACTTAAGAGGCTTCATTTAATCTTCATGGTGCAGACAGCAATTTGTAACATCATGGAGTATGCATCACACTCACCGGATACTATACTAAACGCATGTCTCTCACTGATGGTACCACTGGAAGTGTTTACCTCTTCATTGCGTTGTCACTGCAGGCCATTCTGTTCTTCTGTTTGGGTTGAAGCATTTAAGATTATTTATTGCCGAAACCTGTTAGAGGGTCACAAAGAATGTCAGTTTTGTTTCTCTGCTCGGAAATTGTCTTCATGTTATCAGATTATTTCTGACAAGCTTCTTAGCTTTCGAATTGTGTGCATGTTGTAATGATGTCAGTGTTTTCTGTCAGGCTTTGTTTTTTTCTCTCTCTCCTTCTGTTTCTCTGCTTTCCAATGACTCCAGAGACTATTCTCTTTCCATATCAAGGAAGCCGCATAAATGCTGCAGTTTGGGAGAGACTTTTTACGTAACTACATTTCTGAAAGTTGTTACAGAAGTTCAGCTGCAATAAAAATAACATAACATTTCCAGTAACAAGCTAATTTTGCAGATGAGCAGCTGCAGAGTGACAAAATGCTATAATAGCCAATTTTTGTGGCATAATATTGTACATACAGCTTTGCAGCCACAAAAACTTAGGCAATAGTCTTATACATGTATCATTGGAATATCTGTTTTGTTTTAGTTTACCCACAAAAACAACAGGTTGAATAAACATTATTCATTTTAGGGTGAACTATCTAAAGCATGCTAAAGCTAAGTTGAAACTAACAAGCTAACTGAAATTAACCTTTTTCATTTTGCTCAAAACATTAACAATTTCAACACCCACTCTCATGTAAAGCATGATGAGAACTCGAACTGCTGGGATTGCAAGCAATTAAATTAAGTTGTAATAAGATTTTCAATAATTGTCACATTAGTTCATTTTAAATATGTGTTCTCATCACTAAAGATGTATTATATGATTGGTACAACCTGTGGGCAGCGGGTGGTACTGCAACAAGTGTCAAAATGAAAGGACGCCAACTTATGTAGAGCGACACGAATCAACGTGTTTCCAGGCCTGTTAGCAGTCTGCAAGAAAACAAGTGGTATCCATGTTTTGTCTTGCCACATTCTAGTTTGATTGCACTTTATGTTTGATGTTGCTACTGTTTTGCATCTGAATTTCGCCTCAGGTATCTATAAATAATGTTTAGATATGCTGTTTAATTATGCTACTTCTATAATGGTAATTCATAATTGTTTTGGCTGGCAGGGTATTTGCCAACAGCAAATACCAGGTGCTTTCAGACAATGGCAAAGGTTCAAAATAACACCACATCCTATTTAAGGACCACATAACACTTTGGAAAATACCATAACAAAAATTAAATACAATTACATTTCATTCATATCTTTGTGCTAAAATTACTGTATAAGCTTGGTTATAACTGAAAATGTATTAAATCAGACCTAATGTGACCTTTAAGTTTTTGTTTTTTTTCCATGTTGAACTTGATGGACGCAAATCAAAAGATAATTCATAATCAGTCAGTCATCAGTGCAAAAACAGCTTCACTTTATGTAACACTTGAGTTAAAAAAGCCAGTAATATATTCCAAATATGATTGGATGAGCCACAACTGAAACCATCATAAAATACCCAAAATACATACAACAGTGACCACAAATCAGCTGAATTCCAAGGTAAGTCAAGTTTCGATGTTGTTTGGCAATTGAAATCAATCTAGAATTACATCTTGTTTACGCCACACACAGGCAGAGTGACGCAAAACTACATAACTTCCATTACAATCAACATCAGTTGTCTGCAACTGCATGCAGACTAGTTTTCAGCTTGATGTTAGATTTTTAAAGACATGTTTGTGTTTACTCCAATTGCCATGATGACGACAGCATCACACAGGCCACAAAACATAACTGGAGGGCACATGTGCCCTGGGTTTCTGTCAGTACCACACAAGAGTGTGTAAAATTAAAACTTGTGTAAAATGATATTAAGTTTAAATCCCAAGTTGTTACCTTTTGCAGTACAGTCATGCTGGATGAAAGGTGACTTAGAAGGTTATAGAACAAAGAAAAAATGAGAAAACAATCATCTAGTGGGGAGAGTTTAAAGGAATGTAAAGATGATAAGCAAATGTTTGTCGAGGTGCAAGTTTTAACGGTAACCTCAGATCCGTCTCCTGTGTTTATACCATCATCTTTTCCCAAACAGCCACTAAACAATTCGTTAAATCAAACAAGACATTACAATAATTAAAGTGGGTGGATTTAAAAGGTAACTGAACCCACCACACCTCTCTCACAGCTCAGTATTTACATTTAAACAACAAGCCTCAGGTGGATCTCTATTTACTCTTCATGCATTATTTATTAATTCCTTCTTTTTAGCGGTTACAGCTCTTACAGGGGAAGCTCACGCCAAACTTACTGCCACCACTTCCCATCGAGTTTCAGTAGTGCCGCAAAAATGGTCTATTTGGAAACAAAGATGCATTTTATTGTCGAGGCAAAGTATGTAGTGATTATTTTTATTGTAGACAATAACAGTCTGTTTGCTCTGCATTGTCATTTCAAATGGCAGCCGAGCCATTTATACTATCAGTGTTTATGTTCGCAGTCATGTTTATGAATACGAAGTAATTTATGCTCATAAAAGCAAAAGGGCTGTGTAAATAAGAAATGCTTCAATTGTGGGTGTCTTTTATCTGCATGTTTGTACATTTATTTACATCAAACAGGGGTTGACTGTGTGTAGTAAACATTATTAAAACATGAACATACAGGTTTCAGTCAAAGCCAAACACATTTTTCCATTGTAGTCGGTGTTTTTGATAGTAAGAAACAACATTGATGGTGTCATTCTAATATTTACCACACAACCAATTGGATAAGCAAGAAAACCAAATATTGAGTCTCGTTCGAAGTCGTAAATGAGAGTGCACTCTTTAACGTGAAATTGACAGCAGCATTAAGAGCAGGATGTCCACTAAAAGGAAATGACATAGTAGGCCATCAATCGACAGATTGCTTTAAAGATTTGTGAAGATGCTATGGTGTAATTAAAAGCACTGTCCATTAAAGGTATTGTGCTGCAATTAAATTATGCTTAATTAAGCCGTACATTGCGATTTAGAGGAGGGCGGGTGTGCTAGTATGCCTTTTTTACTATATATAAAGTTGTTTGCTGGAAAGAGAATATCTAAACGGTGGTATAAATCTATTTCAGGCATCTTCAGCACATAATATACCGCATGGACGAGGACTCAAGATGCCTACTGTTTTTTACCTGAGGCCTATCTCACCTGAGGCAACACTGCAGGCCTGAAAGAACAGCAGATAAGAATGTACAACAGCATGAAAGAATGGAGAAGAGAACCGGTGGTTTGAATGGTTAGGTGTGAAGGCAGGAGGATAATGTCTTCCTCCAGTACTCACGTAGAAAAGAATGTGTGTTTTTGTGTTGAGCGGTTAGGTCAAGTCCACACAGCTCAAGTTCACTCAATAGTGCACATAAATGGTTTCAGAATCAGACTTACAGTACACTGGTTGCATTGTAGGCTTTTGATTCACTATAAAGAACCAGCTCATAAGAGTCTATTGTTTGTTAATGGGGTTACACAAGTTGTTTAGCATAATACTCCATACAGACTGCAAACTCGCATTCATTTGAAAAATTAATAACATGATTTCATAAACTATGCGGCTGAGTGAGTTAGTTCAGCAGAACGCAGTGGCATCTGCAGGAATTGCTGTACAAATTTGTAAGAGATCGATCTAGGGATTTTAAGTATCGATACGGAGATCAGCAAGGACACACTAAAGTGATCAAAAGTGAGAGTCAAGACATAATGTAACAAAATATTTCTATCACAAATAAATGCTGTTTTTTTTTTTATTTATTTCTAATCAGTTAATCCTGAAAATGTATCCGGATTTCGCCCAAAACTATAAGCAGCACAACAGTTTTCAATACTGATAATAAAAAGAAATGTTTGAGTGAAAAATCACATACCAGAATTATTTCACAAGCATCATATGACACTGAAGACTGGAGTAATGACTGCTAAAAATTCAGCTTTGCTATCACATGAATAAATTATGTTTTAAAATATATTAAAATAGAAAACATTCAATTTCAATTCTAATATTATTTCACAATAGTACTACGTTTACTGTGTTTGTGATAAATGCAGCATTGGTAAGCAAGAGACCTTTGAAAAACAATAACACAATCTTACCAACATCACATTTTTGAACAGTAATGTACATTTTTATCCAGTCCAGGGTCTGCAACAAATTATGAAAACAGATAAACCATCTAGGAACTTATCGGCAAAATAAAGCTTGAATGGAGGCTGTATGTAGATAAAGAGTAGCAGAAGACTTTCAATACAGAGCTGCCAGGCAAAGACTGTATTAAAAAAAAATCTATAATATATGGCTTTCCAGCTGATCAATGAGCGGCATTGTATGTGAGATGCATTTGCTCTGCATACTTGAGCTTCTGTACTATGCACACACATACATCAGCACTGTAGACATCTAATGTTTGCACTGGATTAGACACACAAAAGCCCCGATGACATCACATCCTCGCTTGAGCTGGAACACAAAGGTAGCGTACAACAGACGGGCGGCCATTAACATTACAGAGGGTGCTGAAAGACAGAAAGTGTGTGCGCAACTCAGAAGGAATGCAATTTCATTGTCTCGCTACATTTATGCCGCTATAATGCTCCATCTTTCTTTCTAATATGACGGCATTAAGAGTCGCTCCCAGGGCAAATGCCCAACACATGGTATTCTGTCAACAAATTTGAAGCAGCGCGAGTTATAATCAGCATATCAGCCCCTACAGAATCTCTCTCATGTCTACAGAGCGGAATAAAATCTCGACAAGTGTTTAATTACATTATTCCTTTCCCCTCCATCCTAATCCATGTAATCTCCTCTCTCTCCAACTCTTTCTCTTATCCAGGAACTTTGATGTTACCCGCACACACACTCCAGATACCCTTAAGCCCCGGTGGCTGAGGACCAGAAAGCGTCTGATGGCGTGCCTGATTGCTGCAGATTCTGCCAAACTTCTGATTACATCCCCCCGCACGTCTGCCCAGCGCCGCCTCCCGAAAGGAAGCGATCAGGAAGTGCGGGGTCTCGCGAATGTGGCTACCACATGGCGCTGATTGTATTGCCGCTGACACGGAGGGCGGTGGATGGATGTGATTGGATAATGATGGGGATCGGCCATGTGTGGATGTGATTCTGAGAGATGAGCCGAGACAAAGATTTGGGGTGAGGAAGAGGTGCTGAAGAGAAGATTGGATTAGGGATCAGGGCATATGAAAACATCTGTCAGATACAAAAACCTATATTTAGACCTTGTTTATATCTAGTACTGACATCCTTCCCAGGTGATCTGATCTGAAGTGGGAAGTAGGTGTAAACAGATCACTTAAACCACATTCAAAGGCAGTCAAAAATGAATCAGTATAAACGTTAATCTGGACTGATGCAACATCAAATTACTGTCTACTAGTGAAACACGTAATAATTCCACAGAAACATGAGTTTTAAACTTTTCCAGCTGTGTGCGGCTCTAAAAGAAAACAACCGTGCAATCAAACTCTTGGAAAAGCTCCATACATGCACAAGAGTTCATGGAATATCTCTGGTTTGCCTGACATCAGAATGCAACTGACGATATGAGGCACATATATTCAAAGTTCAGGTAACAGAGTTGCCTAACTAAAATAATAAAAAGCTTGAAATGTCACATCTGTGATATTAAAATTCAAGTATATTTGGGAGCAGCAAAGATAACAAAAATAACGACTCTATTCAACAATTCTTCTCGTCCATTTTTGTTTTCTATGCGCACAAAAAGTATTCTCGTAGCTTTGTAAAATTACAGTTGAACCACTGATGTCACAAGGACTATTTCAACAATGTCCTTACTACCTTTCTGGGCCTGGGAACATTTCAGTTATATTGCGGTCTATGGAGGGTCAGAAAGCTCTGGGATTTAATCTTAATAAAAAAATATCTTAATTTGTGTTCTGAAGATGAACAAAGGTCTTACGGGTTTGGAACCACATGAGGGTGAGTAATGACAGAATTTTCATTTCTGGGTGAACTAAATATAGCTTGTAAAAAAATGCTATGCCAGGTTTGACAAATTATGCTAAATGTCGTTTGTTCTTACTGCTAATTCATATTGCAGGAATGAGATTTGATAGCTATGGCAACATTTTAGCGAATAGCAAGTAGGGATGGGTCACGATTTTCAACATTTTTGATTAGTTGATTTAATAATCAATTAATTCAATTAATAATGAATTAATAATATCGAATAGGCTGTGCGATTTTTTTTTTTTGACAATAATTCTTCATGTTTTCGGTGCTGATGTGGTGGCGATGCATTCATGTAACTAGAGGGTGGCGCTGCCAATAACGCACCTAAAAGCTGTCATAGACAACAAAAGAACAACACATTGTCTCACGCACACACTGTAGATTTGAGTCAGGATTTAACTGTCGAAACTTTTTCTCAGGCGGCTGATTTCCTTAATCTAGCGCTAGCCTGTGACAAAACGAACTCGGGCCGAAGGTTGTACACACAACTACACTGAGTGCGGACCTGCTGCAAGTACAACAGCTTTCAGCTGAGAATGGCTCATAGAGAAAAGCTGCCTGTCAGTCAGAAGTGTTTTGTAGAGTCGGCACGGCTCCAGCCCATTATCTTCTCACCTATGCCGAGACTGAGCCGACAGAATCGGCCCGAATGTGCTTGCTATCTGGGATATTCATGCTCGTTTTTGATGTCCTAGCCTTATGAGCAGTTGATTTATGCTAATTGATGGACTGTTAGGCTATGTTAATAAGTGCTGTCATTCGTTGAAATTATATTAATATGATTCAGCACATCACAATCATTATATAACTTGAGTTAAGATACCTATTCCCTAATGAATTAAATTTGTTAACATACATATTGAAAGCATAAATGGTCTCTCTCCCTCCTTCTCTGTTTGTTCGAATAATAATCAAATAATAACAGGCGATCTTCAAATATTATTTTTGCCTGAAATGCCCATCCCTAATAGCAATTTTAGATCTGTTCCTCATAACATACTCTCAAGGCAATACAGAACTATTAGATTTTGGCAAATTCATAAGAATTTGTACAATTTAATTTGTTGATTTTTATAAGATTTGCTTACGCCCCACTGAGGGTTAGGTTTAAGGGGTGGACAATCTTTTTTTTTTTTTTAAATCACATTTCATATGAATCAAATCATATAAATTCACAAAATCACCTACTCATAAAATAATTACATGTTCGTTTTGTATGGCTTCAAAAAAATTGGAATAAGGCACACAATGTGCATGAACTACTTTAGTGGTAATTTTATTATGTTTTTGGTGCCTATTCACTGTATTGAAAAGAGCAGAGTGAACATTCTTCAAAACATCTCTATTTGTGTTCCATAGAAGACTGAAAGTCACACAGATTTGGATCAACATGAGAGTGAGTAAATGAGAACACATTTTAAAATTGTAGCTGATATATCCCTTTAACACCAGTTATAAATAGGGACTGACACATAGACATACAAAAGGAGTGATGAGCAGTGACTGATTTTCATTATTACTAAAACCATAACCAGCAACCTTCTCTAATCTTTGATATGAACACACACCCTGCATCAGAAAAAAAAAAAAAAAAAAGAAGAGCGTGAGACTGAAATCAGGTGCACATACATGCACACACTAACAAAATCTATCCATCCAAGGCAATCAATATCCATTGTATTTCAGCATTTTACTGGCCTTTTATTGGAGTCAAAACTCTCACTTGCATCAAACTGATTGAACAAATCCCACAACATTTTCACAGAAGCCAAAATGCCCAAAGCGATAACAGTCTGCTAATAAAGCAGCACAAAAGAGTGACTATCCACCTTTTCAGAAGCTATACGACTGAATATGAAAGAACAGACATATACGTGTGTAATCAAAGTAAAAGTCTATAAAACTAAAAACGCAAGATGAAATGAAAGAGAGGGAAAGAAAACACAAAGACAGACACTGTAAAATTTTGTAGCCCAGACAGACATCAAGCTCATCTCTCCTCCGCTCGCCACCCCTTTTCTATCCTCAATTTTATGACTTTAATTGCAGCTATTTAATAATTTTCAAACTATTTTGCCTGAAGGCAGAACCACCCATGAATCACCATCTGAGCGCGAGCGGAACATTCTATATATATATATATATATGAATATATATATATATATGACAGTAAAATGGTGTAAATATGTAAATTTTTGCATTTAAATATTTTATAGAAATTAAGAAAAATTTTATAAAAAATTAAGAAATACATGTTACCACCGTTTGATTAGTGTCGTTTAATATATTTGATTTATTAAGTAATTAATTTAAGTCAAATTATAGGACTGCATCTATACGGCCTTAAAACCCTTTAACTGTCACCCGTCCCCTCTGTGGGACGCCTAAGTTTACTTCACTATATTACAATTAAATCCTAATCTAATCATGACAAACTATATATCGTTGGAAAGGTCTAAGACTCCTAAATAGATATTTTACCAATGTTTTTGTAAAAAAATTATGTAGGAAAAGTAATAGATTAATTTATGACAAGAGTGCACCTCAAAAATCCACATCATAACAGGAGTCAGAAAAAGTCTTCCTCGTTGCCTTTTTCTCGATCACACTTTAGAAATCATCAGAAATTGTATATCAGTTGAAAACTTTAAATCTCAAAATTCATCCTTTGAAACCCATTTTAAAATCAAACATTGCATTACCATGAAAATGATACATCAATATCATGTCACAAAATGTTTTTGTTCATAAATTATAAAAATTTAAGTTTGGATAGTGCACTTTCACGCCTGTGTTCAAAAATGTGAGTGACAGTTAAAGGGTTAAAAAGACTGCAAAAAGTCCTTTTAAAATAATTTTTACACATTTCAAGTTTATTTTTTTAATTTTCTAATCATTAGGAAATGAAATTGGGTTTCTTTTTCCAGACATTTATCCCTTAAAACACTTAAAGAATTGGTAATAGAATAATTTAAGAACCGGAATTGTTAAGTGGAGCTTAGGGCTGAACGATTAATTGCATTTGCGATAATATCGCGATATGAAAAAATGTGCTTTTTCAATCACAGAGGCTGCGATTACACTCGGTCACATGACACGCGAGAGTAAAGAGGTGTTCGACTTGAAGATCGATCGGTGTATGACATCAAAATACAGCAAGAGAAAGCATAAGGAGACGTCCGCTCTCTTATAGCTCTCGCAGTACTTTGATGACACACCGATCGGTCTAAGCAGCGCTGCTTCAAGTCGAACACATCTAAGCAGTCTTCAGAGGAAGCATCAAGTTGGCACGCTACAATGTTGCCAAGTCCACGGTTTGGGGAACCCCTCCAAAAAACATGTATTTTACCCCCTGGAACGCAATTTTTACCGGTGGACCCCCCTCCAAAACGGATTGGGCTAGGTTTGAGTAGAAACGCGTTTGGGCTAGTTTTGAGTAGCAATTGGGCGGGTTTTGTTGTGGCAACCTGACAACCCTGGCACGCTACACGCGGAAATGTTTGAAAGCGTATATAATGAACGTACTCCAAAACGGCACATTGAAATTACTCAAGCAGTAAGTGTTACGGTGCATTTCATTACTGAAGACTTCGACCTTAAAATACTATATATAATAAGGTAATATGTATATTCTTATTTATTAATTTAAAGTCTGTCTAAAGCAGTGGTTCTCAAAGTGTGGGGCATGTCCGAGTATTGCAGGGGAGGGGGGG
>NW_015544132.1:79284-79721 GCF_001515605.1 Sinocyclocheilus anshuiensis | reverse complement strand
GCATAAGGAGACGTCCGCTCTCTTATAGCTCTCGCAGTGCTTTGATGTGACACACCCATCGGTCTAAGCAGCGCTGCTTCAAGTCGAGCGCGGGCCATCAGCAGAAAAAGAAAAGAAATAAAACGGTAAACAGCCAAAGGGCGTAACTTAGAATGGGAGATGGATCGGTTTGTGAAAGCGAAATAAAAAGCCATAGATGAAGTCGCACAGACCCAGGCAGGTGCTGGTCATTTAAAAGCTAACTGCAGAAAATATGACGAGGCATATCTTGCTCTCTGCTTCACTCACCGTGTCTATACTGGACGCTACAGTTGTCGCGTCACGCCGCAACAGCTCTACTGTACACTGGACGCAACAAAGCAACCGTTGCAAATCATTTTAACTTTGTGTCAGTACGTCATAAATAGAACAAGGCATCAGTTTAATGTCGCGCCGCA
>NW_015544132.1:68787-78788 GCF_001515605.1 Sinocyclocheilus anshuiensis | reverse complement strand
TTTAACAGACAGTGTTTAAAAAGTGCAGTCCCCATTTTTACATATGTTTATTACAGTGACTTTGAATTACCTAAAGTAGTGTGGTAAAGCAACAGGTTTGTTTTTATATTTCTGCAATCTAATTTATTTTGTGTGATTTGTTACTGACTTTTATATATGAATGTTTACACCAGGCTTATCTGTCACTGCTTCATGTTGTCATAATTATTACATGCTTACAAGGTTGGAAGTTGAACAAATCAGTCAATATACTGTGATTGTAGTTGTTCAATAAAAATGTCATTCATTTCAATTCATGCATCACCTAATTTCATCGTAACATATAGGCATTGCCTACAGAAAAGAACATTTATGTTTAATCTATCTAATATGGTGTTGGTCATACTATACAATGATTTATAGCTTGTCTTTGTTGAATAATACAGAACATAATGAGCTTTAAAAAAAAATTGCATATTAAATCGCAATCGCCATATTGGTAAAAAAACAAAAAAAACAAATCGCAATTAGATTATTTTCCAACACCTGAATCATTAAAGGGAGAGTTCACCCAAGAATGGTTTCATCATTTACTCACTCTCAGGTCGTTCCAAACCTGTATACTTTCTTTGGTCTGTGAAGTACAAAATATGATATTTTGAAAATCTTCTCAACGTTTTTTGGTCCATAATGAAAGCCAATGAGCCGCTGTGTTGCTTGGACCCAATGTTCTTTAAAATATCTTCTTTGCTGCTCTGTAAATTGACCTCCGCATAACTATTTATTAAACTTATGTTCTGATAACCTATGAAGACAAATGATTTGCTGATGGAAAGCTGGTGCAGCACACCTGTTAGGACACATGCAACATGCTATAAATGATTCATCTTTCTGTTTCGTACCTCTCACAGGCACTGTCTGTTTGTGCTTGAGCATCAATCTAACTAAAGAGACGACTGTGTCCACACACACACACACACACACACACACACACACACACACAATGAGGGAATATAAACAAGTGGCAGGCCTTTATGAGCTGTCCAGCATCTCCATCTCTATTTCTGTCACATATGTAGAGCAGCTCTGTCACTTTCGTTCTCACAATCATTTAGAGAGGTAAAAAGGTGAAAATAGAATGAGATTCTCATCTGCCGTTTGTTTCCTCATTTTCACCAAACTAGACTAGAGGGCAGCAGCATCTGTGAGTCTCCGCTGAGGTGACTTGTTCAGACCTGTCTGGAGGTTTAAGAGGGTGATGCATCACTGCTGCTTAATTTACATATGCATTCATTTCCTCAAAACATGCTCTACAGGCATAGGTGATACTTATTTTCTTTTCGATCCAATACCAAGTATTAACAAGGCTAATATCACTATTATCGATACCAATACTGTGATTTCTAAAAAAATAATGTGGGTAAATCATAGCCATTTAAAATCATCTTTGAACACTTAAAAGGTCTAAACTGCAAATTCTCAGATGTCTATTTTTTATTTTTTTTTTAAGAACAATTACATCACAAGATCAATCATTTAACTTGTAATTTTAATAAACAACATCACACAATCCCATTATAATAAACGCCACATTTATCTTTGTCATTAGTGGTATTTTTCCCCACTCAGAAAGTTTTCATGGTGAATAAATAATACAATGAATAAAAATAAATAGATCAAAATAATTATCGAAAATGTTATAATATCTTAATCTATTTTATGTAAGGGCTGATACTCCTAATACAACAGTTTAAAAGTTCAAACATTCATTTTATAATACTGCAATCAATATTGTATAGACAAAACAATCCAATATTCATGGAAGGAACGTTCAATACAATTAGTAACTGCCCATCTGTACGGTTTTATTTACATATTAATTTCCACAAAACATGCTGTATTATGAAAACGAGTACCTTTTCACTTTTTCTTAGACGGGTCAAAGTTCAGTTCAAAGAGGGCCTTTAACATTCTTGTATGTCATTCTATGTATGTTATCACTCTACAAAAACATTCAGAGGACTTTCTTTGTGTTGACTTGACTTTTTTGTGTTTTATCTTTAGCTTTATCACTTAGTGGCTTGAGCAGTGAAGGTTTCTATGGACACACACACACACATACACCCTCCCCGTCCTGAACGGCACAGCTCAACTTCCTGTGTTTACCAAAACAACACCTATATATAGAGTCTCCATTGGTCTTTTATAGAAACAAGGGACCACACCTTTCCTTTCCCAGTGAGAGGAAGAACCAGTGTGCCCATACAGGTGTGCATCAGGATTATAATCATCACATGACGGGTGTGAGACTGTTTGTGTGTTTAATATTTGTAACATGAGTCGAAGTGCGAGAATGAAATGTATACTGACACAAACAAATGAGAGGAAAACCGAAACAGAGAAGCAGTGCACAAAATGGAGAACATGAATGGGTGGGAGGATTGTGGGAAACATTCACAGCCCATTTGACCCTGAGCTGCAAAGGGGACGGTTGGAGAGGAGACTGTCCACCACAGACGTAAATATTTGGCATTCGCCATCGAGAGACTGCCACAAGCTGCTCCCCAAATAATCACCTGTCCATCACACACACTTCTCTCCTGTAGGAAAACGCACTTCCTGCAAGACAGATAAATAAAGATTGTCATCTAACCCAGGTGCTCATGGGAGCCAGCGACGAAGAGCTTTTCAGCCGATGAGTGAAACTTCACATAACGCTGGGTAAAGTATCACACTACACAGCTAAAATTAACTCCTACACCTGAAAGCTGAATTTCTTCCTCACTGCTCACATTCTCACATGTGCTGAGGTGTTATAATGGAGTTATTTAAAGTCGCGGCATTTTTGGATGTTAAAATACTTTCTCCTATCACAAATTAATGTGCAGAGACAACTAGAAATAAGTCATTTACTAACAGCATAAACACTATGAACATACTTGAAACTCGTGGATACAATTATTTTTGATAATATGTTTGGTAACGCTAGTGCAACAAATTAAAGCTACAACAGGCCACCACCGTAGGTCTAAACTGCACAACTAGCTGTACTACCTGTATTGCTTTTTTTCTGGAAAAATACAATGTCAAATTTATTCTGACCAATTTTTCTTGCCATTGAAAAGCAATTTTACGTGTTTTTATGTACACTACCATTCAAAAGCAGTATGATTTTTTTTTTATTATTCATTCTTTTATTCAGCAAGGACGTATTAAATTGATCATAAAGATCGTTTACAAAATCAGTAACAAAATCTGTTATTTTGAAATCTCTATTCGTCAAAGAATCCAGAAAAAAATATCAATGTTTTCACAAAAATATTAAAGGGGTCATATGATGCGATTTCAATTTTTCAAGAGTGTTACAAGCTCTTGGTGCATAAAGAAGATCTGTAAAGTTGCAAAGACTAAAGTCTCAAATCCAAAGAGATATTCTTTATAAAAGGTAAGAGTCAGCCACACCTACCTAAAACGGCTCGTTCTAACACGCCCCCACATACCTACGTCACGATGTGGGAAGATTTGCATAAATCTTTTGCCAAAGATTTGCCAAATGTTCACGCAAAGAAAGAAGGCGTAACATCGACGCGTTTCAGAAAGGCAGGGCATAGAGGGGAAACAATAATGTAGAGTATGTGGAAAATAATGTGTTGTTTGGACCTTAAACCGCATAAACACATTTCATTACACCAAATACACAAAATAATGTTCTTTTTAGTAACATCATATGACCCCTTTAAGCAGAATAACTGTTTTCAGCATTGATGAGAAATGTTTCTTGAGCACCAAATCAGCAAATTAGAATGATTTCTGAAGGATCATTCAGGAAAATTCAGCTTTGCCATCATAAGATTAGTTTACATTTTGAAATGAATTGTAATCATTTCACATTATTACTGTTTTCTGTAAATTTGATAAAATAAATGCAGCCTTGGTGAACATAAGTGACTTCATTCATAAACATTACAAAGTTTAAAGTCTATTTTTTTTTGTGTGTATATGCCTTTAAATAACAAGGAAGGCAATTATCTGAAATGTCTCTGACTGAATTGTCTCCGATTTTGGTAAATCATTTTAATATAACCTAGTGAGATATGCAACATTCACTTTTTGTCCTCTTCCACCTCGTCTTTAACCTCCCTACTGTCCTCCACTTGACTAGTATCAGACATTGGAGCTCAAGATATTCACACTGTTACTGCTCATTAGCATAAGGTTCTCAACTTTATCATGACACTGGACATGCCCACATCACACACCGCCAATGGTCTCAAGCCTCTTTGAAAATAAATGACTTGCAGTCATTTTGTCACTACAAATCGCTGTCAGAGTGAACACCCCTTGAGAAAGAATCACGCATAAGGCTGTAGAGGAGGATGAGAAACAGGGGAAATGACAGCAAAGAAAACTGAGAGATGAAAGACAGGATGGAGGTGACAGAAAGTGTCATTTATTCATTTCTATGAAAGTTGCAGTAGTGAATTAATGGAGTTTCAAGAACGCTGCACTGGCCTGTCAACAACAGTATAACTATATTTTCACATATTTCTGCACCATTACTATAAAAAAAACATGAAATAAAACCCTGTCATAAAAATATTAATAAACAATTAAATATTTTGCTAAAGAGGTTGTGTCTCATCATGTTCATTGTGTTTCTCTCTGCTGTCATGTCTGAGAACCACAGTTAGGGGTCACAGTTCATCAAACTCCCTGGAAAACAACTACATTCTTTGAGGTAATGCAAGTAATTACAAAACTCAAACAAGACTCATATTCGACCATATCAATGATGTTTGAATATTTATGCAAGCAGGACAGTAAATACACTCACTAAACATGAATATACACACAGAATGAGACGAGACGTCTAATATGTTTGTCTGTGTTGGACAGGAAAAGAATGTAAAGAGTGTTTGTGTAGAAACAAGAGTGTTCCTCTTCCAACAAACATGTCACTCAGAAAGAACATGTACTGCCATCAGGAGATCGAGATGGGGTAATGTAACTGCCTCGGGTGATGCTGGGAAAAATCTGAAACACAGCAGCTAAAGGGACTGCAACAGACCAGCAGAACGGCTCAGAAACCCGTTGTCAAAACAGAGGGAAATAGGAAAGAATATTCCTCCTGCGCCTTCCACATCATTAATCATGTGTTTGTGCGCTCAGCGTTATTTCATGGTGCCTGTTCAACCACAAATAACAAAATGCCTTATTTAACCGCTAATAACAAAAGTGCATTATCAGCCATAACACTGGCTTTCTGAACTCACTAAACAGGACACACACAGTTAGCAAAGAGAATTAATCACTTCCTCTCTCAGTGAGCACACATAATTATAAATGCATTTCAACCTTAAGCCGATTTAAGGAATCATTTTACTGAATCGCAAAGCCAAACCAGGAATTGTAGTTCTTTGTGATATTTTTACATACACTACTATTCAAAAATTTGGGGTCAATTAGATTTGTTTATTAATACTTTTATTTAGTAAGGATCAGTGGTGTGGTGGAAGGTATACGCAGGTATACGGCGTATACACACTTCTTTATCAGTCGGCTTTGCGTATACCCACTTCTAAATCCCCTCTGATGCGCATCATTCATTAGTGTCCTGCATTAGGCAAAATCATGACAGTCCACCACATTAATAGCTAATCCAATCGTATGTAAAAAAAAAATACAAATATTCCCTAAAAACACCCAATAAAGACAGTGATGCAGTCAGGACCTTTGAAATATGTTTGATGATTGCGCCCTCGCCCGCTCTGTCAGTCAGAGAGGATGCCGATTGCCGACAGTGACAGAGATGCTGCTTCTTCATGCAGCATGTCAGGGGATGCGCGCAGAGTGGTAAAATAATAGTTAATTATTGATTACTAATTTGAATCAGTACATTACAACGAAAACAATAGCTTAAAAACCGGTAAACTCCTGTAAACTTTTCAGTCCAAGGATCCAGTAAATGAATGCGTTCAAACAGTAAATTCAAAACAGCTCTAATACAGAGAAAACCAACCGATTTCATTAGAGATTGTGGAGAGTCGAGTCCAGATGTCAGTAAATTATTATTTTCAGCGTGTATTTGGTTTAAAAGCACGAGTGTTATACTGGATGGTGACTGAAGGTGTTTTAGATTATGCGCTGGTCTAGTTATTCTGAATGGATCGTATAGTAGCATGTACAGTAAGATCAAGACAGCAGGTTTAGTGGTCTTTTGGCGTCTCCCTGTGGTCCTATTTGATATCGCAGCTTGACTGGTGCTTATTTATATTAAAAAGGTGGTGGGGATGGGGGGATAAATTCTGGATAAATTGATCACGACATTATTCTCATACGAACAGACAACTAAACAAAATAGCATGTAATGTACTAGAGGTTCTGACAAAATGTTAATTGCTGCAGTCTATTTTTATTTATTTTTTTTAATTATTGCAAAATCTGCACCTCTTCTGTGGCAAATTTTAATTTCATAATGATTCTTACTCCATGAAGTCAAGCAGCAGAAGTTAAGTGACAATATGCTAATACTACTGGCACATTTTGGGGTGAACTAAATATACAAGACTAGTTTTACACTTCACTGTTTATAACACATGTCATGGGGCATAAATTAAGAATATACCCACTTCTCCAGGCACCACTACACCACTGCTAAGTATCCATTAAATTTATAAAAAGTGAGAGTAAAGACATTTATAATGTTAGAAGAGATTTATATTTCTAATAAAAGTCATTCCTTTAAACTTCCTATTCATCAAAGAATTCCAGAGGAAAAATAAATAAATAAAATTCAGCAAAAAACTTAAAACTGTGACAATGACAAGACTGAAGGCTGGAGAAATGACAGCTGAAAATTCAGCTTTGCCATCACAGAAATAAATTACATTTTCAAAATACATTAAAATATAAAACAGTTTTTAAATTATTGTAATATTTCACAATATTACTGTTTTTACTGTATTTTGATCAAATAAATGCAGCCTTGGTAAGAGATTCCTTTTAAACACACACACACACTTTTGATTGGTAGTTTATAAGCATTGAAACAAAAAAAATATAGTGGACTGTATTGTTTTTTTTTTGTTGTTGTTGTTGTTGTTTTTAATGCTGAGAGCAGGGTACTATATATGATATAATTTCAGTGTCTATAAAACAATAATGATGGCAAATGAGTAATTAATACTTAATATTTAATACACAATATTTACTCAATTCATAGATGTAGAAAAACACTTGTTAAATGGCAGAAAATCTAAAAAATTACTTATCTATCATAACTTATAGTTAAGGTAACATGGCATTATGGTTTTATTTTAAAAAATATATTGTCAAAAATGAAAAATGAACTTTAAAACTCTTTACACAAAGTAACAATTGGCTTCATGGGAACAGTGCCTTGTAATCGCAACCTGGGATTTATTACAATAAAGAGCAAATTTTGCAAAACCCCACAGTTAAAAACTCATTATTCATCTTGTTAAAGTGAAAGACAGCTGTGAAAATGAAAACTAAACAGCATTTCAAGGAAGAAACTAATAAAGTAGAACAAACAAATGCATAAAGCAGGAAATGTTACAATAACCAAGTACTGTGCTCTCGCAGCAGGTAAAGCTGTTCAATTATCAGGAGTTGAAGCTACATTAGACTTGCCAGATATATTCATCAGTTCGCATACTCAATTACATTTGACATTCTACATCCAGATACATTTGACTAAGTTACAAGTACCGAATGACCACATTTACGTGCAACATTTCAGATGAAGTCAGATCATAAACACAAATGTTTTGTGACTTCAGCTGAATAAATTCAAGTCATGGCAGTCTGTAAAGATCTATGTGTCTGTGTGTGTGTCTGTGTGTGTCTGTGTGTGTGTAATAGAGAAAAATGAGGAGTTTCTTGAAGTTTCACAGCTGTGCCACAAACAAATGCTCATGATTAGATAGAGAACACAAGACTGAGAACAGGAAGAGGAGGAGGAACAGATCACTATAGGAACCAGGTGTATCATTTCAGGTGGTTTAATAATGTTTGGTTTCAGAAATGAAATTTATGGCTGTATCTAGTGCTGGGCGGTATACCGGTTCATACTGAATACCGGTGTTTATTTTTGTTATGATATGAATTTTTAAAATACCGCAATACGGTATGTCCGCAATACGGTGCATGTCGCTTAAACAACGTTCAGAACGCGACACTGTTTGAAAGGGGTCCCTTTTCATTGTTGCACTGCAGTGAGGGAACAGCTGTATGTGTTACTAAGCGTGAAAGTTCCGTAACTGAAGCTGTAGAACTAACTGTGAAACCGGTATAATTTTGAAAAATACCGTGATATCAATTTTTGGTCATACCGCCCAGCACTAGCTGTATCCTATTTCCATTTCTATCATCTAAAATATGTCAAGATGTATTGCGGTGATGGTAAAGCTGGATTTTCAGCATCATTACTCCAGTCTGCAGTGTCACACGATCCTTCAGAAATAATTCTAATATGCTGATTTGGTGCTCAAGAAATATTTATTATTATCAATGTTGAAAATGTTGTGCTGCTTAATATTTGTGTGTAAACTAAGACATTTTGTAACATAATAAATGTCCTTATACTGTCACTATTGATCAAATTAATGCATCCTTGCTGAATAAAAGTGTTTTTTTTTTCCAAAAGAAAATATCTAATTGAACAGTAGTGTATGTAAAAGTCCCAGTGCTCTCTATAGCTAGTCAATCCCTAACTTCAGGTCCAGAGAGACAGAATAAAAAATAAAGATGAAAAGAAAACAATGTGTGAGAATGAAAGTGCTTGAGTGTCTTTGGTGTATTTGTGACAAATAAAAAAAACACACAAATGTATTCAACATTTGCAGAGGATTAAACGAGTGAGTATGTGAAAAATAAAGGCAGAAAACAGGCATAACAGAGAGAAACTGAACCGGCGATTGAAAGACAGAGGATTGACTTCATTATCTGCTGCACATCCCCTGTGATTTGGGCCCATCCTGCTTTAGAACCACAGGATGATTTGTGCAGACAAAAGAAAAGGTAGTGATTGGCCACGTCTGCAGAGGTAGAGAAGAAAGGATGAGATAAATGAAGAATCTGTGTAATTTTACTGCTGGAATTAAAATGACACAACAATGACACTCCAATTGCACAGCAGTTTCTTCCGATTCATTTGTGTTTATCTGCTTTGGAATGTGTGCGTGCGTACATCAGCGGATTGTTCTCTGTGCGAACAGCAGTTGTTGGGGAAAAGTACAGACCACCAACCGTTCAATTCACCTCCAGATGCACAATCACTCCCACAACACTGTGAGAATACTATAACACTACTCTCTGTATGTATAACTGATGCCAAGGTCATTCTGAGTGAATATATGAAGTCAGGTGTGCTAGCCAGAAGTGCAGTACAACACATTATCTAAGTAAAGTACTATCCGTCTTCATTTTTTACTTTTTTTTTCATTTTTAACAGGGGCATCTCTAGACCCCTTAACTGGGGCAACAGCATTCCCCAAAGAAACATTACTATATTTTAGGTTTGGGCGATGACCAAAATCTTATATCACGGTATGAGTAATTTTATTTCACGGTAACGATATATCACAATATAGTTGTTTTTGCTTTAAATAAGGTCTTTATGATATCAAAATGTTTGATTCCGCAGAAATATCATAGCCTAATTATTGTCACCAGTGTCAATATCTTAAACAATTAAACTAGTCTAAATTAAAAACAACAAAAACTCAAGCTCACTGAAGACATGTAAACACTCAGCGATTAAATAAGAATAAGAAACTAATTACAAGCAATAGGACAAAAACAGAACAAATTAGAACAAATTAATAAGAAATGCTAAATACATTGTATAAAGTAATCAAATGTGCAAAAACTGCATATTCTTCACTATGTAAATTATATATATATATATATATATATATATGTATATATACACACACGCACACACACACACACACACACACACACACACACACACACACACACAGACACGAAAATGTGGA
>NW_015544132.1:68426-68769 GCF_001515605.1 Sinocyclocheilus anshuiensis | reverse complement strand
TTTTTGCTTTAAATAAGGTCTTTATGATATCAACATTTTTGAAACCATAGAAATTTCATAAATCTTTTCACCAGTGTCAATATCACAAGAAACTAATACTAACCTAAATTAAAAACAAACAAACAAAAAACTCAAGCTTACTGAAGACAAGTAAACAGTCAGCGATTAAATAAGAATAAGAAACTAATTACAAGCAATAGGACAAAAACAGAACAAATTAGAACAAATTAATAAGAAATGCTAAATACATTGTATAAAGTAATCAAATGTGCAAAAACTGCATATTCTTCACTATGTAAATTATATATATATATATATATATATATATGTATATATACACACA
>NW_015544132.1:65350-68363 GCF_001515605.1 Sinocyclocheilus anshuiensis | reverse complement strand
ATATATATATATATAGATATATATATATATATACACATGTATATATATGTGTGTGTGTGTATATATATATATATCACACACACATACACACTTATTAAAGTTACAAAAGTGATTTAGTCATGAGCAGTGAGAGATTTTGTCTCTTTTGTTGTTTGATTAACATGAAAGACAGCAGGAATACTAGACTGCTGCTGTCACTTTAAGAGCTGCCCCGGATCCAATATACTGTTACATGTGTTTTCTTTCTTGGCTGTTTGCTACATCTTGGGACCTAACTTATTGTGTTTACATGGATACTTGCAAATATGGGCATTTTGACACATAAAAAGTGTGTGTATTTAACTGTTCAAGGCCTATAAAGCAGCAAAAATAACTGTTCAATAATCCCACGCTCTATGAACACTGTCTTCATGTGCACATCTCCCAGACAGCACATATTTTTATCAAAATAAGTTCTTTTTTGCTGCTGATTACGTTTCAACGACTTAAAATCACTTGTTTTTAAACCGCAATGCCTTAAAACACATGCAAACGTTAAGTTTTTGTGACCACGTAGCACAGCAACGTCACGTGAGTGTATAATAGCGATAAAGACAGGAACCTATGATTTCTGCGATGCAGAAAGCCTGGACGGAATTTACTGTTTAACACGGAATGTCACAGAATTTGTCACAGTTTGGATGAATTAATCAAAAGCAAGTTGTTATACCTAAATCAAATCGAGATATGGACTAGTATCTGTAAATATTAAGCTGCAAAAATACTATTTAAATTAATCCTGCATGTTCTGCGTCTGTACATTAATGAATGATGCAGACTTGCGGTTTCATTTACTACACACATACTCAAGCGTGTGATGTTCACAATGATTTTAGCGTCTGCCATTTCACTAAATGACAAACACATGAACAACATCTCCAGAACTGCTCTGAGAGTACTTCATGAGCATTTTACTGTTTCATTTGCATAAAACTAACATTTAGCATCATATCATACACACACAGAAATTTAAAGGTATTCACGGCAACCTGTCAACATAAAAGTTCGGTTTAACTTGATGAAATTGTGCCAGAAATGCATTACTAGGGGTGCAACGGATCGTAGATGATCCATACGGATCAGGCTGCACGATTCGGCATGCATGTGATTCGCGGATTAACTGTTAAGTTTAACAATCATAGAGTTAAAGATTATCATTTGCACATGTTTTGTCTTGCCAGTTTACACATTCAAGCTATTTTAACTCGCGCGCTGTTTTCTGTGCGCTTTTAGCCGCTGCCGCAAACACCCGAAGCGCGAACACGCAGAGAGAGAGACAACGCATGAACAGCGAATTGATTCCTCTTTCACATACACACAAAGTTATGTTAAAACACCCGTTTTGGCAAGCATTCTAGAAAACACAGTCGGTTATGTCTTAAAGGGGGTCATATGATGTTGCTAAAAAGAACATTATTTAATGTATTTGGTGTAATGAAATGTGTTTACGTGACTCAAAATCCGTAATATGATCCGAACCGTGAGTTTTGTGATCCGTTGCACCACTATGCATTACTATTGTTCAGTAGAATGTATGTAAGACTACTACTACAACTTTATTTTTTAAGGAATAATTACACAATATTTCTGCAGTGTTTTAATTTTAATAGCAAATTACCTTTGTTTGCCAAAAAAATAAAATGTTTAATTTTCATTCATTAAAAGACAGATTAATATAATATGCCTTCTTTTGATTGAACGCAGAATTTCTAAAGAAAATAAAAATCATAAGGCTATTATTAAGAATAAATAAAAGTTGTTTTATGCATTCAAATCATTTGAATATAGACGCTACAAATTACCAGAATTTGGTAACAATAAAACATGAAAAATAGAACATGTCATAGGGCCCTAAACATGCAATTTTTGTTCAACTTTTAATAAATTGATGTTGAATTGTATAAGTTTCATGATTTTAATTAGACACGCTTTTGGTTAATAAAATTTAATTAAACCATTAAAAAAAGGAGTCCAGAAAAATTTAAATGGAATCCAAAAAAATTAAAACAATGTAATTTGGAAACAAAATTATGTAATTTGGGAAAAATAAAACCGATTTCATAGGGCCCTATAAAGACGATAGTCCAAAATCTCTACCGGTTGCCAAATTTCTACTGGTTAATCGTGTCTACCGGTATATTGCTCACCCCTACTGTATATATAGTAAAATGAAACTCCTTGTCCTTGTCCATCAATGGAGATTACCATATATCAACTTTGAGAATCATTTTCCTTGATAATATTTCAGCAATCATGTTGTGTGCTTTATATGAGTTTTTTAGAATCAGAACTAGCAATGTTTTATTTGCAAATATGGCTTTTTTTCCCCCAATTTAACTGGGTCAAACAGGATTGCAGAAAGTTCTGAAAGTGGTCAGGATTCAGTTTGATTTATTCAGACAGCACACTCGGGCACTGAATTTTCTGGGATAGAGGTGAATATTTACCTGCAATCCATTGTAGGAAACAAAACAAATGTGTTCAGTGGCTTGTGATAAAACGTGTTGGGCAAGTTACTCTGAAAATGTAATTAAATTACTGATTACTGATTACTCCTTTTAAAAGTAATCATGTTACTGTTCTGATTACTATTTTTCTAAAGTAATTAGTTACATTACTAGTGACGTTACTTTTTTTCTGTGGCTACATCCATGAAATTTACATGAAATCCCAGCATCAACGCTCCCGATAAACATTTGTTATTAAAGCATCAACATTCATAAAACATTATTTTTAACTAAAGCAAGCAGCTGCTGTGTGCATGGTTTGGCATGGCAGAATGCCAGCAAAGAGCGCTGCATTTATAATCTTTAAAAAGATGACATCTCCGTTAATCGAAATCTCACAAATCTCTGTTTACAACACAATGTTGCATAATGATATAAATGTTGCATCAATATATATAAAAATATATGCATAATGAATCTTTCATAATGTCTACAATTTGTGTGTTATAATGAGAGGATTCATGAGC
>NW_015544132.1:58913-64968 GCF_001515605.1 Sinocyclocheilus anshuiensis | reverse complement strand
AAACTGAAACCGCCAGCAGGTGGCGGCAAATCACGGATTTTATCACTGAATCATTCATTCAATTGATTCGTTTGAACGGCTGATTCATTCAGGAATGAAGCAAGTGACTGTCTTTATGAATGGGTAATCATGAATCACTGACTCACTAGATTCGTTCAAAAACGCACTTTCATTCATGAATGAAACACCGCTGTGTTTGCTTTTAGAGATGTGAAGCAGCTGAGCTCTTACTTTATTTGGAACTATTTTCGTTGATGAAATAAGAGCAAAATCAGGCAGTACTTGCTTATTGAACTGTTGTATTAAATCAATATCACATTTGCAAACTCCTTTAACAATTATTAAAATCTGTCACTCATCGCGATCTGTGGGCACACAGAAAATGAGAGTTCTCAACACTCAAAAGCACGTGCAAATGATAAGTTCCGTCATCTGTCATCGTATTATAAGCGCGGAACCTGCGGGAATGAGTAGAATTATTATTAATAGCCGCAATCCCGCGCCTGAAATTCAAGACCGTCCTGCGCCTGAAATTCAAGACCTGCTCTGTGTTCTCTGCTAATAACCCGACTGTGAATGATGCGAGCGGCGTTATGTTGTCAGTGAGAAGCTGCAGCCAAAGACGAGGAGGATTTTTGGTGTGTCGGCAGAACAACAACATGCGCTACACGTTTCTTTTCCCCTAATTTTTTCCAATTGATGGAAATCCATCGTAGCGACGGAAAACTTTCATCCCTGAGTAGTATTATGTACATCATACTGCACCACAGTAATATATTTCTGATAATTTCTTTAAGCTAACCCGAACTTATATTTTGACGGGTTGCCATGAGGAACTTGTTTCTGTAGGTCTATGTAAATTATATGAAGATAGTTTTACTCCAATGAAACTGTCAAATGCTCATTAAGTGACTCTCAGAGGGAGTCAGAGCAGTTCTGGAGATGTTGTTCATGTATTTATGTCCTCATGTAGTGATACGACAGAAGCTGAAATCACCGCGAGCGTCGCACACTTTGTATGTGTAGAAAATAAAACCGCGCGTCTGTGCCATTTACATAGAGACACACAGAACATGCTGGATTCATATTTAAATAGTATTTTTGCGGCTTAATATTTACAGATACTAGTCCATATTGCGACTCTATTTAAGTGTACTGACCTACTTTTGATTAATTCATCGAAACTTTGACAAATTCCGTGACATTCCACGTCATACAGTAAATTCCATTTATATGACTGGATTCCGCGATTCCGTGATTCCGTCCGCGTTTTTCGCATCACGGAATATCATCGATAATATTGAGGTGTTTTGCAACTTCAGTGTAACGTTAGTGGATTGTGATTTATTGCAACTTAAGCAACGTCTGCTGCTGCCTTACCTTTGACAGCCAACTGATGCGTGATCACTGAAGCAGCTCCAGTTAGCAAGCGCTTTCGGAGTAGAGTGAATTCCGCTTTGATTAGTCTGACTCGTGACTCCAAACAAATCAGATGGGTGGTGGGCGGAGACTGCTTTAGGCCACAGAGTGGTGAGTTCTGACAGGCTGCATCAGAGCCAAATAGCGCGTTTCAAAATTAAGTTATTTTATCGGCGAATTGGTTTTGAAAATGACCGATACCGATAATCATAAAATGCTTAATATCGGCGCCGATAATCGGTCGACCCCTAGTTGTAGCCTAAATAGAAACTCTGCCTATGCTTGCGCCTATAAATCGTTTTTATTTTATATTAGTTCTTGTTGATTTTGTGCAATAGATTAGTAACAATTTTAGATATTTGTTTTAGATATTTTATGTTTAGATATTTCTGTTTTGCGGGAGTCCCGTGAATAATTTTATTCTCCCGACTCCCGCACACACACGAGTGTCTACCCACCCGCACCAGCACTCGCCCATCTTGTCCCGCTCTGCACTCTGTTGCATCATGTCTCACGGTAATGCAGGTCTCTAATCCACTGGCACTGGATTCGACAGTGCGTGTGCTACACCTTTTTTTACAATCTAGATTATAAAACACTGCATTCTGTCCGCAATGATGTAACGTAGCAGTAACGTACAGAGACCTCGGCTTGAAACTATACTCGAATTACTATTTTGAAAATTATAACCCGTTAAATTACTCCATTACTAAAAAAGTTATCAAATTACAGTAACACATTACCAAGTAATGCGTTACTGCCCAACACTGGTGATAAAGCATATCTTTATTGTGCATGCAGCATGTAAACAACTCTATAATGCAGGTAAAGACAATTTATATAACTTTATCGAAGTAAAGAGCATCAAAATATGAGGAAATGTTTTTGAAGGGGCCACCTATGATGTAATGATGAAGGGCTAAAATTACCAATTTTAAAAGAAAGAAACTTCTTTTGGTGATATGTTTTGGTCGAGAATTGCTCTTTTCCCATTCTTCTTTAAAAAAAAAAAAAGATGCTACATTCTGTGATATTTTGTATTCAAATACATTGAGCAATACATTTCAACAGACAATGGCAAAAAAAATTATAATAATTAGTAACTCTACTCTTTAATATTGGAAGACTCAAATCTTTTGAATTGTTTGAAAAAAAAAATATGAGTCATGTGATTCATTCAATGATTCATTGACTCTTTATGCAGGTGACTTCATTGCAACCCATACATTTTTGAGTATCAGATCTTGTGTATCTTTCTTGTTTATTTGTAGGGCTGCACGATAAATCGCATGCAATATTTAACGCGCATCTTGTCAGAAAAGCCGGTTCTGTAATCAGCGTAAATCTCCATCACCTGCGGGCTTTCACATTGAGCAGCATTAACTACACAGAGCCGTTGTTCGGAATTAGGGCTGCACGATAAATCGCATGCGATATTTAACGCGCATCTTGTCAGAAAGCCGTTTTTTTAATCAGCGGTAAATCTCCATCACCTGCGGGCTTTCACATTGAGCAGCATTAACTACACAGAGCCGTTGTTCACTGACGAGCTGCGCAAAAAATCGCGCGAATATGAACGTGGTTTTGCGCAACTCGTCAGTGAACAACGGCTCTGTGTAGTTAATGCTGCTCAATGTGAAAGCCCGCAGGTGATGGAGATTTACCGCTGATTAAAGAACCGGCTTTCTGACAAGATGCGCGTTAAATATCGCACGCGAGTTATCGTGCAGCCCTATTTATTTGTTTAGTAAATTCCATCAAAACCTGACAAAATCTGAGTGGGTTTGTAGATAAGCCCACTCCACAGTGCTGATAAACTCCACATTCAAATTTGTGTAATGTTTTTGTGTGATGTGTACGATAAACGCTCTGTTCCGCTCCGCTTAGAAGGGAAGATCGCACAGATAAGATCCTCTCTGTGTGTCGCAATTGTCACCATGACAAACAGAATGACAGAGCTATTATTAGTTATTATCATTATCAAAAGAGGGTTTGATTACCTGCTAGCGCCTACTGACTGCAGCAGCTGCGGCATCGTGGGATATCAATGAGATGCTCTGAGAGACATATGAGCAATGCACTCAATAGAAGGATAAGAAAAATTACCGCCGAAACCGATAAGGCTTTATGAAAGCTCTGAAGACTGAGATAAGGGAGATGACAAAGCATGAATCGCACATTGAAATGACTTTATGAATTAAATTTAAGCTCTGCTCCAAAACCTAGCAAGCTGTCTTGCTGCCTACATAGACAGCTACCATATAAAGGGAGCATGCTAAACATCATGGAAAATTGTACGTGACTTATTTGTACATAAGCCATAACGCTGCGACCAACAAACTGGACTTGCAATTGATATAAATTGAGCTTGACATTAGCATGTTGCTAAGCTAGCAGCATAATATTAAGCATAAAAATACACAGAAAAAAAATATAATGTAAAACGATTAATGAATCTTCCACCCTTATGTGAAATTTGAGATCATGTGTAATCCTATTGAAATAACTTTCGCCAAACAATGGTAAATGTGACTTCGTCTTTGGCCACAACAAAGACGCTTATGATACAACATAATTAATTAAAAAGTACACTATGGATTGTTTTTACAAAATTTTTGTTACAAAATACCAGTACATAAAAGTAAAAGCATCATTATGATGTTGTAGAATATTGCCTATGTAGACGGCTCATTAGGTTTAAAACAGGACATCACTGTGAATGTAAACAAACTTCACAGCTTCTGCCCGTATCGCTCCCATACTCTCTCACTGAACTCTCTCATTAGCGTGCGTGTGTGTGGCTTCTGTCTGCCATACTGCACTAAATCTGCTGATAACCTACACGCAACCACTGGATAACATTCAAACAACTCGCAGCTGCGATCTGTTTCTTAGGTCAGAGGTCAACGGTCTGGCCGTTCAGCACGGAATAGGAAATGACTGACAGCTACAACGATTTTCCCATCATCCTGCAGAAAAATGTTAAGTGTGAGAGTTCTTATCATCAGGATGCTAACTGTGCCCAGTGAGCCTGGTGACAGCGGTGGGAAAGGTCAAAGGTTAAAGAGAGAATCATCACCGTGATGTTGGAATGGGTTTTTAATGACAAGATTGTCGTGTGATGTTTAGCTAAGCTGGTAATGGAAACAATGACATTCCCACACACACCGATATACCTCTACACAAATATACACAAATCTATTCTGTGCAGTATCCTGGGTTTCAGTGTTTGTATTAATGAAAATGAAGAGACATTACCAAAAAAAACAAAAAAAACACGCTTCTTCAGTGCCGCATACTGCATAGTTTAAATGCAATCCTTATTCCCTTTATTTTACTCATTTATAACTCTATTAAATCTACTAATTGACTTCTAATAGTGTAACAGTTGGCTGTTATCAAAGCAGACTACGTCGCCGTCCTTTCCCTAGATAGGGAATCACTAGATCGTGCACACGAGTCCCTGCACTGGTAAAGAGACCATGTCTTAGTAAACATTGGGACAATTGATCAATCAATTTGTAAAACGTCACCACTGGTATTTATCAACAACAGGCAGGCATATTTTTATATTATTTTAATGCTGTTTAAAGGGGTCATATGACGTTGCTAAAAAGAACATTATTTTGTGTATTTGGTGTAATGCAATGTGTTTTTGCGGTTTAAGGTTCAAAAAACACATTTTCCATATAATGCACATTATTGTTTCTCCTCTATGCCCCGCCTTTCTGAAACGCGTCGATTTTTACAAAGCTCATCGTTCTAAAACAGCGAGGTGTGCTCTGATTGGTCAGCTATCCAGTGTGTTGTGATTGGCTGAATGCCTCAAGCGTGTGACGGAAATGTTACGCCCCTTAGCATACTGTGATGCCGTCTCCCAGCAGGACGAGACAAAACCATTAAAACCCATTACAAATGAGGCATTTGTTGCATCCAGTGGGGACATAATTACTGATTATAATGACTTATACGCGCTGCGTTGCATATCGCGCCACGTAAACATAAAACCATGTCTGCATTTGTGATCGGAGAAACGACAAACAACAAACGCTACTCTACACTGCTCAAACCTCGCGTTTGAATCATCAGTGGCAAATTATTTAAATCTAAAAAACGTACTTACAGTCTGTGAGTCAGAAGCGCCAGACTGTCCTTGCAAAGTTGGAACTGCCCAACTTTATAGAAACAGCCTTTGTGCCACAGACGCATTGTAGGCTACGCAACTTTACAGATCTTCTTTATGCACCAAGAGCTTGTAACACTCCAAAGAGAATGGAAAAATTTAAAATCGCATCATATGACCGCTTTAAGGTAGACTTAAATGTGTCTTTCTCATCATTGCAAGTTTTCAGATGCTGGCCAGTCACTTCTTCCAAGGCACCAAACACTGCCATGCGACCAGACTACATAGTGTGTGTGTGTGTACTTTCAACACTAAGACTTAAGGTAATATGTGGAAAAGTTTAGAGTTTTTTACTACAATTAAAATGTGCTTTATTGTTCTCAGTGGCATCTACGCTAATATTAGACTGTCTCATTCTTATTCCGAGGTCACCGTAGCCACCAAATCCAGTCTGTATCCAGATCAGATGGTCACTGCAGTCACCCGGATCCAGTACGTATCCAGCCCAGATGG
>NW_015544132.1:57649-58794 GCF_001515605.1 Sinocyclocheilus anshuiensis | reverse complement strand
GGTTTTTGATTGTTTAGCTTCATAAGGCCTCAATGTGTCCTCAGGAGCCTTTGGTAATTTGGTCTTGTCTGTATATGTTTATTTGACTCTCAAAAGCCGGCAGCCAGAGATGTGCAGTTTACGAATTGCAATGCTTTCACCTAAAAATTGCCTTGACTGTTTAATTGAAGAAAAAAGGTTAACTACATCTTGGATAGCTTGAGGGTGAGTCAATTAACAGCAAATTTTCATTTTTGGGTGAACTATCCCTTTAAGCCTGCATGTTTAGTCTGTATGACAAATGTCATAAATGCAGATTATTAAATAAAGGCTATTATGTGTGTTGTAATGTGTGTGTTTTAGTGATTGATAGACACCAGGTAATAATTTTAAAAATAAAACTCAATATAAAATATAATAACTAGTTCCACAGCAATTTCTTATGATGCCCAAATAATAAATCTTAGTTGAGGTAACATATGAAACACATGGAGTGAATGGTTAAATTTCCAATGACACAATTTGCAGTTGTGTCATAACACAGTTTGACCAATTAAATAATTTTAGTTGAATGGACTATAAAACTATTTCAGTAAAGGTTGAGCCAACTAAAAAAATAACAATTCAGGCAACACTTTGAAGACAGAAATTGACTGAATGTAAAATTTCTGTGGAACTTGCTACTAAATAATAATTAGTTGAAACGGCTTGAAATGTTTTAGAGTGTGCACAAATCAGCCAAAAATGTGTTATATCTCAATATGACTATAAAACAACAACAGTAATAATATAAAATTTACAACGATAACGGCTATTATTATTATTTATAAACACAATGTAAAAAAAATTAAAAATGAGTACTAGAAAAAAAACGTGTATTTTACACTACTGGTCAAGTCAGAAGCTGACATACCGGGTTGCTCAAACAAACAGCAATTTTTTTAAGGATCAAAATGTTTACACTCAGTTTCTCCCTGACAATATTTGAATTGCAAATGTGGCTAGACATGTCTAGTCATATGTCTGCTGACAGTACAGAAACGCAGCAGGACTGGGGTGACGCAGAGTCCTGTTACTGTCAAATAAAACAAGTAGTTCAGGGTCGAAAGTCTACAAAACAAGAGATGTATATGTATATATATATATATATATGTATATATATATGT
>NW_015544132.1:54059-57515 GCF_001515605.1 Sinocyclocheilus anshuiensis | reverse complement strand
TATATATGCCTTCTTTTATATTTAGTAGAGTGTAATAGGTTTACACGAACAGATAAGAGAGACAATATGACAAGGTTGCCATTTTAGAAATTCTCTTTAAGTCCTCTCACGAACAGTGCAGTTTTATCAGATGAACAGACTGTCACTATATTCTCCTTTTCCTCATTGCTTTTATTCCAAACCTCTCTCACATCGGCAAGAATAAAATCACCCAGATCCGCAACACTGTGCTCTTTGTGTTTGTGGTCAGAGATAAGCACTTCAAAGCAGGAAGGCTCTTGAGTTTGTGCGTACATCTGTGAATGGAGATAAATATCAAACCTCTCGGCTCATTTTCTGGCAAAATAAGGAAGCAGAAGAACTCATAATACAATCACGCTGATGTAACGCATCTGAAACAATCCACAGGGTTCCCACGGTCATGGAACACCTAAGCACCTCAAATAAGTACAAGCTTAAAAAGCCACAGAAAAGTCATTAAAATGTCTATACAGACTTTCTAGTTTCAGAGCTCTACTCTGAAATATTTCATCAGCTAGATATTTCTCTTTGTGAATGCTTGTGCGGAGTAAAACTTGCCCGCAAGCCAGCGTGATAACATCAGACTGTTTTTTGAGGATCTTCTTAGAGACTTACTACACTTATGTATGACTATTTAAAATGATGAATTCTAAATATTAGTACAAGACATTCAAATGAAAATCCTCCCACTACAAAAAAATGGCCAAAACATTGCAGAACTCTTTGTTATTGTTGGTTTTTGTTGGCACATTCAAAATGTTAACAAATCTGACATCAGTAAGGGGATATTCTGCCCCAAGATACAAACACTTACTATTATAGACTCCATAATTCAGTGCAAATCTCTGAAGTTGCTGTCATAGCCAGATCTCTTAATACCGGTGGTCAACTCTGACAGCTAGTTATTAGGCCAGGGCTAAAGCATTCATAATGCACCAAACTATGACAGCTAGTTACTCCCAGTTCCACAGTTGCTGTAGTTAAAGAGAGCTTTACAGATACATCACGCTCTCAGAGACACAGAGATTACTGAGGTAACACCTGGCCTGATGAAGATTAGAAGGAGAACCCGTCTCTACATGGCAATCTGAATGCAAACACTTGCAAACACAGCTTTAAGCATTAACGTCTACATCTGAAACCTTGACAGTGACTGACAGTAAAAGTACACAAACACACCTACTTAGAATTTGAAGGGATAGTTCAGCCAAATATCAAAATTCTGCTTTTATTTACTTGCTCTCAAACGTCATTCCTAACCTGTATGACTTTTCTACTGTAGTTGTATACTACAATCCAAGTTCCCTCATTTAAAAAATTAAAATAAAGCAATCCTTACTTCACTTTTCTAAAGTAAAACCAATCATTATCAATGTGAAATGTGACTATTCAAGTTAAACGAATCGCGATACAATTGGGAGTGGGGGTTTATATTTAAGTATCTCACAGAGGAACTGACATCTTCAGAAAAGTTTAGATGGTATTTTCTTTTCACCTTGTCTTTGTATTATACATATTAAAGTAGTGTTCATAAGCATGGCAAGTAACCAAGAAAACACTATATATTGCGCTGTTCAATAAGCGCCATCTGCTGTCAGAGTGAATTTGCATTTTCATACAGCTCCTCTGCTGTTGTTTCATTCAGATATTTTATGTAGTATAGTTTCACAAACTAAATTCAGATCTTGCTTCAAATTTCGAAATTATACAATCTAATTTAAATCAAAAACTGCTCATGCTGCAAATAGGCAGTATCTTTGTTTGGATCATGATTAAAATGCAGTGGATGCCTCTAATAATAAATGGAAAAAGCAAAGGCAAAGCCTTAGTTTTTTTATATGAAGAGATTTCTTTAATTTGTATCATTTATTTTATTTGGGATTTGTTTTAGAATTTCAATTTAGTTTTGTTATTTGACATGCTTCAATTTCACAAAGAAATGTGCAGCATTTTGTCTGAAAAAATTATAAAAGCACAACTTTTCATTTATAATTTGTCTCTCTTAAAAAAAAATTGTGAGATAAAATGTATTCTGAAACCAATATCGTGAATCATATCACACCATGAGTTGAGTGTATCGTTACATCCATAATCACAACATTATAAATGTACAGTATGTAATGTGGACATTAATTTTAAGAGTTGCTAAAGATTACACTTAACAACATTATTAGAATACTTCTGTTGTTAAAGACTAACTTTGACTCTTTGATTAATCTAACTGTAAACATGCTAAAAATGAGCAGGCACAATTAGATATACAATATCAACCAAACCTAAAAAAAATTGTAATAATGGATATTATTAACCAATATGCTTTAAATAAAGTGCATCCCTACTTCTGAACATTTGAATTATAGCTCAAAAAAAAAACATGTGAACTACTTTTATAAGCTGTTTGGGGTGATTTTTGTGCTTAATTCATAGAAGCATTCTTCTGAGAAAAAAAAATAACTCCTTTTATGTTCTGTTCTAGGGAAGAAAGAAGTTTGGATTGTGGAATCACAGTAAATTATGACAATTACATTTTTGCCTGAATTATGGCTTTAAGAGAGCTCGAAGTTTAGTGAAACTGCACACAAACATGCTCATTAATGATTAAAAACAAGCTCACACCAACACATAAATGACTGCTGCTTATGTGTACCACACGACATCTAAATTATCACTCATACACACACTCATCCAGTGAGAAAACATTTAATTACCACATATGAGTACACACACACAACGAGCTAGACTGAACACGAGAGAGAGATCTGACATGTTAATTACAACAGAACCCACAGATGGCACAGAAACATGCCTCAACGCCGCTCTCAAAACCTCACATGTAACACATACAAATGATCGCTCTGTGTTTCACTTAGAAACACACACTCTACTGAACTCGCCCAATGGGAAGTGGCCCAAAGTTTCAGTGCCGGTTCTGACTGTTGGATACTGATTCCAGCATGTGTGACTAACATCCCATAGAGACTGGACCATAATCCTGTTTTCTCTGGACCGTCTCCAGTCTTTATAACACACACACACACACACACACACATAAAATCACAAAGATCAAAATGCACACTGTCATTATCCTGCTATGTTCCTCCTCATGTCAGGATAATTAGTAGGATTGGATGAAGGATTTCATGCTGCTTTTCATATTTCATTTTTCTTTCTTTTCTTTTTTTTTTAAAGCATGAGCTATGATGTTAATGTGTCTCCCAGAAGTGCAGAATAAAGTGTGTCAAGGATTAAAAAAACAGTGCTTTTGGTAAACATATGCATTGCTTTGCTTATCCTTCTGAAGAACCGTAATGTTAGGAAAGTATTTATTTCTTGTCTCAGTGTTTAGCGCAGTTGTCCAAACGTTTGTTTTGTTTACTGTGGAGACGTGCTGAAATTGCGTTTGGTCTCGTACTGTATCGCGTACCTTGTCAGTGT
>NW_015544132.1:48098-53634 GCF_001515605.1 Sinocyclocheilus anshuiensis | reverse complement strand
CGTGCGACTCCACCGGGCAGGGACACCGGCAAAGGATAAGTATCGCTTTTTATTTCTCCTCTTTCCTACTACCGGTACTTGTTTCACTTCTGTTTCAGCTTTTTTTATAACCATTTCTTACTATGTGTCAGTAAGTTGTTGTTATTTTAGCATGTGTGTTTGGCTCAGTGTTATTTTTTTTAGGATTACTGATAAACTAATGTAGTTTGATTTGTATTAGTTATCTATTTTAGTTTTAGTTACAGTTGTAGTAATGTTGTCATTTTATTAGTTTTTTATTGTCTGTATAGGTTTTTTTTTAAGTTTTAGTTTTATTTAATTTGAGTTATTTCAGTACTTCAACATACAAAATGGAAATTAAATAATATATATATATATATTGAATGTATTTATATATATGTACATGTATATGTGTGTGGCTGTACATACATGTAGTTGCTGTTTGGTGTTTGGCTTAGTGTTATGTTAGAATCATTATTATACTCATACCTTTTGTTCTTTTAATATTTTTAATTGTTTTTAGCTTTATTTTTTTGTTTTCATTTAAATGTTTAGTTTTTAAATGTTGTTGTATGCATTTGTAATTTTTATTTAATTTCTTTTATTTTCTTAAATGTGTATATATATAGTATTTATAGAGTTTTAGCTTTTAGTTTTAATTACTTTTTCTTATTTGTAAGTCGCTTTGGATAAAAGCGTCTGCTAAATGACTAAAAGTAAAAGTAAAGGAAAGTGTGGCTGAAGTTTATTTTTAACAAGGTCCCTGGTCATTTCGGTTTGATCTTAGTTTATGCAGCACAGATTGTTTTGTGATTCAGTCACAACGTGATTCAGGCTTTGCGCAGAAGCTGTTATTGATGGGTCAGTGCAGACTCTGTTGGTCATGTACATTAGTCAATGTATTTATGGCAAGGGGATTAAACAAGCAGTTAAAATTATGATGGATTCTGCAGAGCCAAAAATAAAGTAAAATAAAGTCAAGTCAAGTCAAATCAACCAATTTTGACCTCCGAGGAAAACAAAGAATACTAAAATAAAGGTTGGTTTCTACAAAAATATTAGGCAGCACAACTGCTTTTAACATTGATAATAAGAAATGTTTCTTGAGCAGTTCAGCATATTAGAATGATTTCTGAAGGATCATGTGAGACTGAAGACTGGAGCAATGATGCTGAAAATGCAGCTTTGCCTTCACAGGAATAAATCACATTTTAAAAATCTATTAAATACAAAAACTGCTATTTTAAATTGTAATAATATATCACAAAATTCATGTTTTTAGTGTTTTTTGATCAAATAAATGCAGTCTTGGTGAGCTTAAGAGACTTCAAGAACATGACAACATCTTAGTGACCGCAAACTTTTGAACAATGGCAGTTAAAACTAAAAAAGCTTTGACTAATATTATAAGAAATAAAGTTATACATTTCATACATAGCTTATTTGTAGGAATACCATTTAACTGAAGGTATGCAATACGAGTTAAACTACAAAATGCTAAAATGAACAGGAATTAACATGAAACGCATGGTTATACAGTACATATTAAACTGTCATATTACTCTACATATTTACACTATTATTTGTGATGCTTGGATTAGAATACAGTGGCAGGTAAATAGAATGATAACAGATCTATAACAGTGAAAAAAGTGTGATTATGTGTCACAATAAGACTGATTAAACAGACAGGTGAACTGGTTGGACAAGCTAACACACAGTACGCTTAGCTGGCCAAATCTACCACAAACAACAAAAGAAACTCACAATGTATCCATACAGTCCAGAGCTAGTGCAAGCAAGCTCATTCAAACTTTATTTGAAATTCATTCCTCATAGGGAAATAAATCACTTGCTGAATTGTAGTGATACTGTGTGAAAACATGACTGCACACTAGATATAAAGCTTACTCTGTGTTTTCAAAGCATGCCCCTGAGCAAGTCTGCCGATGCAAACATGAAAGTGCACAAGTACAAAGCGGTTCGTGTCAGTTTCTTTGCACATATTAGTGATACAAGTGAGAAATTCTTTCTTCTGTTTATCTAGGTTACTGTGTAACAGGCTACACAGAACCACCTTAAGCTCACTCAAACTTTCCTGGCCTCGAGAGGTCAGCAGAAGTTGTCAATAATTGTCGATAATGCATGCTTAGAATTTTGTTAGACAGGGTTCAGGCCATTCCAAGCCTACACTTTAAAATATAAGGCATTCATCACACGATTCGCCGAGGTCATCCGATGTTCAATGGATCATCCACAGTGAAGCCTCAGGAGGAAGCAGACATAGAGAAAGAGGTGCGGTATTACTTGCACAATAACACATGTGTATTTATTTCCTCAACACATTAAACAAGCATCAAAGAGCAGCATATTTCCCCCATGACTCCCCCTGAACCGCCATACCTCCATAATATTCATACAGCCACATTCCTGTATGTGTTTGTGTGCTGGCACAGGCATCTTACTTCAAGGCTAAGTAACCATTTTGCGTGTTTTTGAGATGAGGATCTGTTTGTAACAGCCTTTTAATAGTATTCAGCGCTTAAAAGGAAACGGCCGCAAATATGCACACACACAGTTGCACGCAAACACACTTGCCCACGAGGTAAATCAAAAAGGTAGGCTATGTAAATTTGTGCTTGTGAAAACACTTTTTAACAGACAACTGTAAGCCAGGGAACTTTTTCTGTGGACTGAAGTCGCCGCATGAGTTTAAAGTGGACACTGGTCTCCTGGCATCGGTGAAGAGGGGTCATTTTGCTGGCGATTAAAAAGTGTGTTTCATGTGCAAACTTTGAGTGTCAAATAAAAAGCACAGTTCACACAAAAACAAAAACTGTCATCATTTACTCACCCTCATTTAGGCCTGTCACGATAACAACTTTTTGTTGTGTGATACATTGCCCCAGAAATTATTGCGATAAGCGATATTATTGTCATTAAAGACCATTTTATGCCACTGAATATATAATCCTACAAACTTCCAAATGACAACAAACTTTTAATATTTATGAATATTTAGATCATGGAAATTAAATATCTAAATATTAGATGCCTTAAAAAACTTGAATAAATAGTAAATAAACATTTTCTAACAAAAAGTGCAAAGTAAGTAGAAAAAGCTGCGTTGGATTGTAACTGACTTTTTTTGCGGTGGATTGCGGTGACTTTACAAGTGGATTGTAAAAAACATGGTGACATTAATTTTTTATGTAAATATAATGGGCTATATATTGCATCACCAAAAATTATTGAGGTCATGTACATATATTGCACGATAAGTCGATATATTGATTATTGCGACAGGCCTACCCTCATGCCGTCCCAAACCTGACATTCTTTCTTCTATGTAACACAAAGGAAAATATATTGATGAATGTGTTAACTGTTTTTGTTATTACAGTGGAAGTGAATGGGGTCCAAGTCAACATTAGACCTTATTGACTTCCATTGTATGGACAAAACTCATACAGGTTTGGAACAACATGAGGGTGAGTCAAGGTCAAATGTCTTCTATGGGAGACAATAAACAGTACCTTGACCTTGAGTGAATCCTTACAGAATGTTCTATGCCAGTGTTATTTTAAACTAAAACTATAAGGTAAAGTACTAAAATAAAATTAAAATAAAATAAAAAAATAAAAAACTACTACTGAACTACTGAAAATTGAAAAAAGGAAAATACAATGAATACAACTATTAAAAAACACACATACAAAGAACAAAATTATTAAACCTTAAACTTAATTTAAAATCAAAGAAAATGCAATTCGATATATGAATAAATACTATAATAGTATATAATGAATACCAAAATGAATGCACAATTATGAATCCATTTGAATGCAAATAAATAAATAATATATCAAATTGTTAGATATTTCATATTTAACACCCCTCCAGGTCTAAACTACCGTTGGAAGATAATTACTAGAAAAAGAAAGCGATTGATCCTAACAGCAGCAGACAGATTGGATAAAAGGCTGAAATGAGAGGCCTGTTTGTTCTGTTCTCTCCAGCTGCTGCCAGCGGGTCACGCATGGTGGGCGGACTATTGAAAACCAAACCATCTCGACTGATAAGAACAGAAAGTCAGAAAAACATATGAAACACCCCCACCTGTCTCTCTTTCTTTATGTTTGATTTCACATGAAAAGAAGTCAAAAGATGAACAAATGAAAGCACAAGGAACTCTCCATAATAAGGTTCAACACAAGGCCTGAAAAAAAAAACTTAACTAAACATTAACTGAGGTCAAACTTAATATTAAATAAGCACTTTTTAAATGAGGTTTGCAATTTTGGCCACATGAAACTGGAACAGGTCTAAATACAGTTATATTTGTATTAATAATTTTGTTATTTTCTAGCGATACAACATTTATCATTTATCATATCAACATTTATCATTGGATATTTACATGTCGTGCTGATGCCTGTGAAGGGCATACCTGTGCCCCTCTTGATAAAGCAAAGAAACGTCTTATCTAGTATCAAGATTAATTACATCATGTTTAACAGAAGATTACCGAGTGCGAGAATTTGAGATTGAATGCGGGACTTTCCGCGTGGCGGTGGAATGAATGCGTTCACGTCAGCACACGCTCTGATGGGAAGATGAAGACAGAACTAAAGGGAAATGAAATGGTTGTCCTTAACTTCAACTAATTGTAAATGATTGAAGCGATAAAGATCTGTTCAACCTCAGGCTATTCAGAAAAAAAATGGACTCTCTTTATATCAGAAAACGCAGTGGCGTCTTTGTACAAGCGCGCACAGACCTGAGGTTGACACCTGTCGTCACAGACGTCCGGACTGCTGTGGTTGTTATATGAGCTCTTAGTGTTTGTTTGTAATTACTTTCACTCAAATACACCTCATGAGTCATTATGAATTCCCCATAACCTGACTAATTCAAGTCTCGGTTCACAGGGACAGTTAACAACACCCTGACAAAGAGTGAAAAATCTGTCAACCAGTCCACCAGATAAATCCATCAATCACAGCTACAAAGCAGACCAATAAAAAATAGCCAAAGCAGACTAATAAAAATACAACAGACATTATTCCACAGTAGCATACACATAAATAACAAAAAATCACTGTACATAATGAAAATATTACTCAATATATTTCACTCTTAAACCAGAAAAGCATCAAAGCGAATATTATAAATATTGTTTTCAATCTTGACTTGTAAGCTTTATACAAAAACTGTATTTAACTATTGTATATGATTTTTCTAATCACTGAAACCATTTTGACCAAAAAGACATTGTCGATCCATTTAATTTAATTTAAAAATCAAAATGCTGAAAACAAATAAATAGTTCAATTAACTACTATGTAATACACAATTATATAATACACAGAATAAAATCAGTGTCATTCATAATATCACTTAATCTCAATTTTTGTTAAATGTTTGAAAGATCTTCACAACAACAAAACAGCTCACCAGGTAAAGCCGAGGTGTATAACTTATATATATATATATATATATATATATATATATATATTGATAGAACTCATCTTTA
>NW_015544132.1:26090-47795 GCF_001515605.1 Sinocyclocheilus anshuiensis | reverse complement strand
ATGTATATATTATATATATATATATATATATATATATATATATATATAGAGTGAAATCACCTTTACGCATCCAGTGTGCAAATTTAGGAAACTTATTAGTTCAATAAATATTAATTATTTAATTCTAAAATTGACGGATAAATTAAAAAGATGACAGTTAAAGCATAAATTCTAAACCCTTAAAGTATTTTTTCCAGTTTGTTTGTGCTGACAATGCATTTACAGTTATTGTTACAGAAACTTTTATACAATTTCAAAACTATCACAAAAATTGCTCAAAATGAATACATTTCTCACGTTTAATTAAATCATGTGAAATGTAGAAATGTGTCAACTGTCAATTAAATTGATCATTTCAATTAAATATAGAGAAATATGGCAGATAGGGTACATGTTTTATAATAACTAAATTATCATTTGATCGCATGTTTGCAAATACACTTCCTATTAAATCTTATTTTAAGGCTTCAATGCTAGGGCTGCTTGTAACTGCTTATTTTATGTGGCACTGTTAATAATGTCAGCTTTCACAACATTCCTAATTACAGTAATGCAGTGACTAGCACACAAATGAATATCCTTTTCCTTTCTTACTACTTTTAAGAGGCACTTTAATGTGCTAAACACATTTGATGATTTTAAACAAAAGCCAATAGACAAAGAGCAAAACACATTTTGCTGCAGAGTATCTGTATGTACATGAGTAATAAAGAAGCACATATGCTCAAATCCAATGGATAATACATCTTAACAATAAAACTTCATATTCTGATGCCTTTAAAGAAAGTGTTATGGTTCTTTAGAAAACCATCTATATACTGACACTTTAAGGAACTCTGGAGAGATTCACTTTTTAACAGACAGCAGCACAGAAGACAGATACAGCAGCTCTTTCCCCAACATCATTATCACCCCATTCTGTCAGACACACATGCTGCACACCCTCTGTTGGCCCAGGGGGCATTAACAGGGCTTTGTTCGGGTGCTATGGGGGGGTTAATTACTGTATGAGGCCTATGTCAGAATGCTCATTATAAAACTGAGAACTTTGGCACTAAATTCTGATACGTAAAGCTGTTGTAAAATGCAGATAAATGCACACCTGTCACTGCATGTTCTAAATGAATGTCAAGTTGCTACAAGGATAGTCAACCACAAACAGCCTAAAGCTGATGGAATAAACTAATATTATCAAATCATATATATTTAATTGTTTTATTTCTCTGAGGCGCACTTTAAATGTTACTCAAGTTTACAGTAAAAATATGTATTATTATTCAGAGAGCAGCTTTTTATACCCATTGTCTGATTCTAACTATTAAACATACCATTGTTTTCCTGCTGTGTCTTTAAAAAAATAGTTCAGCCCAAAACAAAAACTCACTCTCATATCATTCCAAACCCAAAAAAAGAAAATTCAGTCGTCATTTACTTACCCTCACTGGGGTACAAAACTGTATGACTTTGCAGAAAAAAATAAAATATTTTTTGGTCCATACATTGGAAGTCAGTGGTCTCCAATGTTGGTTGGTTCCCAACGTCCTTCAAAATACTTTAGTGTTCCTCAGAAGAAAGCAAGTCATTCAGTTTTGGAACGCTATGAGGGTGAGTATAACAATAATAACATTTTTACCTTGGGATAGATTTCCCTTTAAGACTTGTATACATAATCACCATAATTACAAGCAAAAAGAAATACAGTGCTTTGCTACTGTACACTCACATTTAGAGGTTTTCAATCCAGTCCAGTATAGTTTTTAACTGCCTGACCCTTCAGTAACAGCCTCTTTGTAAAACCTGCATCACACTGGGACAGATTTACAAAACAAACAACGCAGAAATTTAACAAACAATATCAAAAAAAAAAATAATACAATTACTATAATACTATAAATACTATATTTTTTACTAGAACTTTAGTAAAATGAACTTCAGACACAAAATGAAAAAAGCAAAAAAAAAGCTGTGACTAAAGAAATAAATAATTTTAAAGATCTATTAACATTACTTATTGGTCACTCTTTTCCATGCAATTATAATGTACACTGTAGGGCTGCACAATTAATCAAATTTCTAATCGCGATTACAATTATGAATGCCACAATTACGTAATCGTTCAAAGCAGCAATTAATCGTTAAAAGTCCATTTATGTTATTCTGCACGCTTAAGGTATGTTTTTTTTTTCTTTCTACATGTTATCTTAAGGGTTTTTCCATTGTTTTAGTTTTAGTTTAACATTATAATACCATTCATATTTTTACTTTTTTTATAATTTAAAGAAGAAACCAATCCGATGTATATTTGACATTTGAGGCTTAATACTATAGAAAAGCACTAAAGGTTTTTCAGTTAGTGTTTTCAGCTTGTTTATTTTCATATAAACATACGGCATGCAGTTGCATCAAACAATGGTATAAACATCATTCAGTGTAAATTGTGATAATCGTAATTAATAAATCGCAATTACAATTTCAAGGGAATAATCGACAATTATGATTTTTGTCATAATCGTGTAGCCCTAGTACACTGTAAGCAAAGCCTACTAGAAACTAACAGCAAAAAATGTTCATTTGTGTGTTTTTCTCTTTTCAGATGCCCATCTTTTTTTTTTTTGGTATTATAAATGCATTAAATTTTTTATGGTGCTCTAACAGTTGAAATTTCCTTTCATTGACACTTATTCATGTATGACTGAACAATACTGGCTTGTGGAATCTCTTACAAGAGACCTCAAGAGAAATTATTATTTTATACAGTACCTGCTTGGAAATGTGTTTATATTGATAAATTAGCATTTACTGTAGAAAAGGTTCAGACTCTTGAGAGGAAATGACATATGGAGGCACTTCAGTTATTTATATTGTTATTTCAGGTCTGTTTCTGTCACTCTTTTCCTTTCTCTATTTATCATGTCTTTCCACTTCTTCCAACCAGCAGACGCCTGTAATCCCTCAGTCCAACCCGGCAGCACGGCAATGCAAGTGTGAAGCAAAAGAGAACAAAAAGAAAGAAAGCGAGTGAGAAGGTAGGTGTGTGTCTGTCAACACAGTCCTCGCAGGTTCATATTTTAAGCGTGAACATTAAAGATGAATGCACACGTCAGTTCAACCCTGGTGCCCTCATGTAAACAATGAGGCCCTGTCTTTCAGCTCTCTCCCTCGCTTCATCCCTTCTCTCCCTCTCCATGACTGAAACTTAGAGAATTCCCCCCCTAAAGCCAGAGAGGGAGGGACGAGACATTAAAAATACACTTCCTTCTTCCATTATGGGACCGCATCTTTTAGACTTCAAAGAGCCTTTAGAATCAATAGTGAAGTGTCTGTGTCATCTGTGTTTGAGGTCTGTCTCCATGTTTCTTTGAAGAACATCAGGTCTAAAGGCCTATAGCCAAAAACCATCACAGATTTATTACTTTTAATTATCACAGATGAATGCTGCTGGAGTCCCGCTCTCTTTCTCACTCTCTTGTTCTTGGCACAGGCTGTATTGTAAAGTTGCCCCCGTGAGAGGAAAGATGCCAAAAAATGAGTGGAAAAACCACTGAAAATACTCAGGAAGAGAGTGGGTGTATGAAAAGAAAACTAGAAAGAGACTGTAATAGGAAATTGATTAAGTGTCAGGTTATTGAAATTAGGGATCTGCAAAACTTCATATTTTAAAATTCGACTAGTCGCCGGTTGTCTGAACAAGGGGTTTTCAAACTGGGGCCCCACAGGCCTCCAGAGAGAGAAAAATAACATTTGCTAAATGTATTTTTAGGGCTTTCCAACTTTGTGTGTTAACATGTTAATTATATATTTAATGCAATAATTTCACATTTATAAGAAGACTTGTTGGAGAAAGTCTTGTCATGCACACTGAGATTTGTACTGCTTTAGAACAATATTAATTGCCAAAAGCACAACTATATGCACATGAACAGAACTGAAACGTTTCTCTGCAAGTTTAGGCCGATACATCTAACATTAATAAAGGGTGGAGAAAATTGTCACGGTCAGTAAATAATTTCAATACTTATTTTGTCCCTGTCATATATCTGGGATCTCTATCATCACAACGTTTGAAAACCGCTGGTCTAGATAGAAATGGTTAACTTTACAAAGCATTAACATTTAACACTCATCCTCAAAATAAAAAAGGAGGTAAAACGGCGAGACAGCCAACAATGTTTAAAATGGAGTCGGTGTCACGGTGTGTTGACTATATAAAATATTTAAATCATATAATCTTATGACAACAATTAGTGTCAACATGCCCTATCTAAATGCAGAATGTAAACAAACATTATAAATGTATCATTATTATAGCCTACCTGCAGTAGAGGGGTTCTCGGGACGCACGTGCGCGTGTTGGTCATAATGAATCTTCATCGCTGGAAAAACAACAAGAACTTGCAGGTTTGCTTTCAAGCAGACTGTATAGAAGTTCAATATGCGTTTTTATCCTTCTTGAAGTTCCCTATCACGTTTGCCGACTGACAAACCGCTTCAAAAAGATTGAGTGAACCGTCCGAGTTGAATCACGCTGAATCGCGAAAACGATTCAAACCGGTTGCCGAGCCGTTTGATCGATTCACTGAAGAGATTTCCAAAGAATGATTCATTCCCTGCGTCCCAATGTGCATACTATCCACCCTATCTGCCCTAAATAGTATTGAAAATTACTAATATCACATAGAATTTAGGATGGATAGTATGCACATTGGGACGCAGGCATTATAATTAGTGCTGTCAAGTTCGATCCTTTTCCGCGAAATGGTTCCTTTCAGTTCATTTTAATGAACTGCTTCGAAAAACTGATTCACCAGTTATATACGCCATCACGTGATGACGTCCATATAAATACTATCATTCAGGCGGGCAAAATACACACTCAAATATTGAAATAAAGCGATGCTTAAAGGTGTTGTATGTACGTTTTTGACTCTACTAAAGCATAAAAAGCTAAGTTAACATTCTTGTTTATCTGAAAAACAATGCTACAGTCAGTTATTCTCCTTTGAAAATGTGCGTTCCGGGCCAGAATATCGCCCTGCATCTCAATGTTCATACTATCCATCCTAAATGTGAGATTAGAATAAGTGTGTCCCAAAGCATAGTATGTTGAAAAGAGTATGCCAAGTCAGGTCGATTTTTGAAGTGTGGATCCATGCACACTCTAATGGCTAATATTGCCCACAATCCATTGCGCTTTGGTGAAGGATTCTGTCCAGAACTACAAACACGAAAAAAACGCGTTAAAAACTACAAACATGCCGGATGTGCGCGACCGGCGGTTCGGTAGAGAGGCTTAGAAAAAGGGGTTTGAGTTACTAATATTCAACATTTAACTTGGTAAAAAAATATGTATTTGATGTTATCTGTGTTATATTTCATCTGCAACAGCAATGTAAACTTTTATGAACATTCGTTTGGTCGTTAACTTTTAAAATATGAGCAGAGTTCTCGGCATGAAAGACCCGAGATTGCCAGTTTACCCAATTGTATTTCGGTACCCCGGGTTGCCAGTTGGCGGAAAACACAGCGTATTTCATTTCATTCATAGTCAAGTGCGCTCGTTCCTGTTGATGTCGTCAATCTGGCAACCATTGTGTGTGCGTCAAATCTGAGGAGGAGGGGCCGGGTGAAAAAAACCCTCTACAATATTTTGAATTTGGACCCGAAGCCAAGAGGAGACTGGTTTTCCTTTGCTAAAGTAAGGACACTTTGCTTCCTTTGCTCCTGTTAACAAACGTTAGTTTTCACGAGACTCACCGGCCGGCGCATGTGCAAGGCTGAACTCATACGTCATTTTTGGGTGAACTAACCCTTTAAGCGCATATTGCTGATTTATGTTTTATTCAACTAAATAATAATAATAATATGTATAAAACATAGAAAGTGTATTGACTAGTCTTAACTCACCTTTTAACAGAAACCATGATCCAACTCATAAAAACTTAAAATAATCTTCATACAATACAAATACTCATTAGTAACATCAATTTACATGTCTTGACGCAGTTAAAAAAAAAAATCTGTGTAATATAGGCTATGCATTTCCAGTACATTTTATTTGTTATTAAAGAAACCTATATTTCACTCATTCAGGTGTTTGGTTCACGCATGCTGGTATCAGCAGTAAACTCACTGGTTTGCCAATGTCTGAGTCCAAAACTATTCTCAGTTCAGTGTACTTGTTATTTGTGTTGCAAACATTAACCTACTCTTTTCTGGATAACTGCTGTCACACTATATTCCAGACAGCTGACAGAAAATACAGACAGAGCCTATTTAGACACTTCACTTAGCCAGTTGATAATGAATAAACTCTGTTTTATGTGACAATACGTCCATCATGTCATTGAGCTCTGACAGCCGCAGCACTTGCCAATTCGCTGACGTTTACTGCATGTAATATTTACAAAGACATGTTTTATTTCTTTTTTTGTTTCTGCCGTTACTCCCCAACAGCTAGCCTATCTGCAGTTCTGTTGGCATATTTATGAGCTACGGTTATGTTGACCATACAAAACATAGGTAAGGTTGGGATTTGAACCCAGGTTCCCTCACAAAGAAATCTTTACCACTAGACATAACTCTCATTTTATCACTTTTTCTGTATCTATCTGTATTTATGTTCTACTGTTAGTGATATCTGTATGCACCAAGGGTCTGAGAGTAACGCAATTTCAATTCTCTGTGTGTATGTGCTGTACATGTGGAAGAATTGACAATAAAGCAGACTTGACTTGACTTGAAAACAAAGTACAATGCCAGCCCTGGGGGCTGTTTCATAAAACTAGTTTATAAGTCAGGCTTATTTCAGTTATTCTGACTTATTGTCTCTTGATTTGGTTTCCGAAAGCAAAATTACCATAGCTCAAGCTCAGTCACTGTGGCAACTGCTGGGAAACTAACCTGGTCCAGAGCAGGCTAACTGTCAGGCTAAGCTGAGCTCCTCTAACACTGACCAATAGGAACACATTGATACCACTGACTCTCTCACATGCAATTAGTTGACTTCATTATTAGTCCCAAAATAAAAGTATACAGAAAATGCAACTTAAATAATCAAATAAATAAAAAAATAGGCTACAACCAACTGCATTTAATGTACTTTGCCCAAAATGTAATGAACTTTTTTTAAAGATATATGAAACCATTTTAAAGGGGTGGTTGACTGGGTTTGTTGCTACTTGCGCATTCAGTTGATCAGCAGTTTCTAGCGATGCAGCCTTTCTCTCTGATTTTATGACAGCTGTACCTTTTATGGTTATTAGTAGAACATTAAAACATTACAATCTAAAATTGCTCTTTAACCCCTTAAATGTCACCGTCCCACCTGTGGGATGCTTGGCGCTCTTTTATTCTGTTGTCCTTTTTCTCTATCAAATATTTTAGTAATCATCATAAATTATATATTAATTGAAAGCTTAGAAGCCCAAGATTCATCCTGTGAAAACCATTTTGAAATCGGACATTGAGTTACCATGGAAATGGTACTTTAAAATCTTTTGGCCGTCTCCTCCCCCTTAGCGGGCGGTGTCAAGTGTCATATTACAAAATGCATTACGGTCTTTTACAATTAAAACTTTTTATAATCTTGACATAAAACATATCGTTGGAGAGGTCTGAGTCTCAGGATTCCATATTTGGTGGTTATTTTGTGATAGAAGTAATATCGACAGAAATCTAGACATTTGTGACAGAAAAATGCATTAAATAAATTCAGTGGAGTTTTGATGGCACCCGGTGGCTGTTTATGGTATAACACAAAAAAAATGCATAATTCAATGGAGTTTGGATGGCACCCGGTGGCTGTTTGTGGTATAACGCCCTAAATAAAATCTCACAGGAACCTCAATTTTTTTTCATATCAACTTCAAATATGGAACATAACTTATTTAGACATAAGGCTTTACATTTTTAGCAATTTTAGAGTAACTGATAAGAGGAACACATATTTAACTAATTTGAGCTAGTGGGGCTGTATTAGCCAGCTTACATTTGATTTACAGTTACTGCTATCATAAAAATACACTTATATGTAGGATTAAAATTCTACATGTGTCACATTTAATGTTCAACAACAAATATTTTAGCAGAATGTATATTTTATTCAGAATTATTGCGCTATTATTTTATTCTGCTCCATCTGTGTAGCGCAGGGGTGTCAAACTCAGTTCCTGGAGGGCCGTAGCCCTGCATAGTTTAGTTCCAACCCTGCTCCAACACACATACCATGTAGTTTTCAAATAAGCCTAAATGATTAGATTAGCTGGATCAGATGTGTTTAATTAGGGTTACATCTAAACTGTGCAGGGCTGTGGCCCTCCAGGAACTGAGTTTGACACCCCTGGTGTAGCGCATGCGCGCAGCAGCGCTCGTTCGCTCACGTAAAAGCCTTGTTCACTCCTGACAGCAAAATGGATATATTTGAATGACTTTCTAACATTTACAGATGAAAAATATACCTGTGACGTGTCAGTTACGCACTGAGGAAAACATGTTTACCATAGTGGATCGATTTGATCCATGATCGACATTAAGGGCTGCTTAAGAATAAGCGTGCACATCAAAGTATCCTGACTCGTTGAACCTGGATCGAATTAGTGAGATTGCGTGAACTTAAATTGTCATTTATGAAACCGGGTATGAATTGAAAATATACAGTTCACTTACTGCTGTCAGCAGGGCCGTTTCTAGCCAATCTGACTCCCTGGGGATCCAGTGGGGGCGGCAGTCATATTTCAGGGTGACCGTGCCACTCTTTATCACAACCCTGCTAAAAGTGCCAGTACGTGCGCTCATTGGCGCCCCTTCAGCTGGTGGCGCCCTAGGCGACCGCCTAGCTCGCCTATGGCTAGAAACGGCCCTGGCTGTCAGCATGCTGAAATCTTCATTGAGAAGTTGCATCCCTAAATTAATTTCCTTTAAAACACTGAAGAAAAGAAACATACACAATAATAGCTTACTAATTGACTATTCAGTTTTTGGAAAATTAGTAAACTACTAATCCTGACCCATCCCAACTTCATTTTGCATTCCAGTTCACAATGCTCCTGAATGAGTACGAGTGTGTGCGTGTCTTTTTATGAGACAATTTTTCTCATCTGCCAGACACATAATCCACACTCTGGATTATGAATTTTAGATTAATTACATAGTCTATACACACATTCTTTGGTGGTGAAAGAGGTATGAGAGCCGTGTCTGTGTGTATGTGTGCCAGTTCATGATTATTCACCGGGAGGAGTCGCACCCCCTGTCCAAACACGTTCCAGAACACACACATTGCCCCAGGAGTCTTTGTTATCGTATTATTTCATTTGAAGGAGTTTGAAATATTGTTCCTGCCTGTCTGCTGTCCTGCAGAGAAACTGCCAGCAGCTGCTCATTAGCTATGGAGCCGATTTCTCACCCGTCACCCCCCGTGACTCCACCCACATTCTGTTACCATGGCAGTTACCATGTCGACGCCAAAAGTCTCGGTCAACCCCACTGGCATGTAGCAGACATTAACTGTCTCTCTCCACATCTGGATCATATTGTCATCACAAGTGTGTCCACAGTGTCTTGTGCCATCCTGAAAGAAGATGTTGACCTTTGACCTCTGCCTTGGAGTGCTGAAGTACAATGACCTGTGACCCTTAGGGTTATGGATGAATGAGGTGTGGTGAACGCTCAAAACGGGATGACAGGAAAGCTAAACGACAGCTTGTCAGCATGGACTTTTTCACAGCTCTAACAAGAGATTATCTCTGTCTGATCTGTCCAAACAAACTCACAAACACTTAGCAAAGAATTCACTGAGAATAAACTGATAGCACTGATCGAGCCATTTATGCACACACTTTGTCTGCATTTTTTTAACCTGAATCACTAAAGTAATGGAAATCAAGTACATTTAAATAAATAAATAAACACAATCAAATTTAAATAAATAAATAATCATGATACAATTTAAATAAATACAATTTTAAGTTTGTTTAATTTAAATAAAACAATGATGAATTAGATTTAAATAAATAAATCATTATAAAAAAATAAAGATAAAATTAAATGTAAATTAATTTACAATAAAAATATTATAATTTTTAAAAATGGTTCAACGGCTGCCAAGACATCAAGATGATTTGACAAAACACACATTAAAAAAATATAAACAAAAACTAAAAATGTTCAGTCTTGGAAAACCTGGACATATAGGGAAGCCTACAGTTATTTTAAAAGTGTAATTTCTAGACATGTAAACGTAATGTAAATTAATTAAATCTTAAGAAGCCATGGGCATTTTTATAATAAATATACATTTAACTATGTCGAAAATATTTGTGACCCTGTCTGTGAATTTCAGGCTAAAGTCTCAAAATCTAATTATGAGATAACAAGCATCAAAGTCTGATTTCAACCATTAATTTCACTATGATTTCAATCTCTGACATGGCTTTAGTCAATATTAAAGATATCAAGGTTAGATTTTCACAGAATGGTCTTTACCTTAAAACAGTAAATCACCAGAAAAAAAAAAACTAAGATGGGGTTTCACAGCCAGGATCACATTTTATTGGGTAAAAATTGTGAGTAAATAATATTTTTCAAAATCAGCTCCTAAAACTTCTGAAATCCTGGAGTTTAATTACTTTAATTATAGCTATTTTAGTTACTTTAAGTACATAAACTAGGAGTACCCATCCATTGCCATTAGTTTAGAAAACAAAACTAGGACTTGGGGCCTTTTGAATGAGCCTCGTCATCACAGAGGTTGAGAAGCAGTCACATATGTTGATTAACCTGAAAAACATTTCAATGGTATATGAAGAAAAGCATCCAAAAAGCCTGACAAAGACTGAAGTCTTTAGACTTCCTTTTGTGAGCCATGACATCATAATTATAGTAATGTTGGCTGGATGTGAAAATCTTTGATCTGGCAGAATAACATCGGCTTTACGACACAAACTCTGTTGGTTGGCCAATTTTCCACGCTCAGACAACTTGGTTTAAGAACCTGCCATATCTAATTCAAAATAGGCAGACGAATCTTCAGTCTTGAGTCTCTTATTTGATTTTGACTACTCTTGCAGAGAATGAGGAACAGAATACAGGACAGGAGAGAAGATAAGAAAGAAACGAAACACTTACCAGATTCCAAAAGGGATAAATGGACGACAGAAAGCCGTGGAAAAGTGAACATTGCTTAGCTAATGTAGGACCACCGGAAGTACACAATATGAAATCTGCCACTCAAAAAGGCAGAAACCTCCAAACATCAAAGCGTTTCAAAACCACAGGAGGGAAGAGAGGGTCATAAAGCTTTGAGAACTCTCTAATCTCGTGTTTAACCTCCATACACGTGTCAGTCATGTTTACATGCGCCTCCCCACGGCACCTCGATGACGGATATCAGGCCCAGCAGATTCGCAGACATAACAAAACAAAACCCGACGTGTCAGGCGAAATAATTAAACTCAATCAGTCTGTCAACAGCATGAAAATATTCTTGCAGCTCAACTGGAGCATGTTACACCAACATTATGCTTAAAATGTGTTGCTAATCTCAAGTAGCAGCTTTTGAGATTTGCTGTAATGTGCCGTGTTAAAGAAGTACTGTCACAAATTGAATATTTGGATCCATTGTCTGTAACAATAGGCTGATAAGTCTGCTCATAAAGAAGTCGTAACGTATTTGTGTAGGTAAGAGTGCACGTTTTGTGTGTGTGCTGAAGACAAGCCGCACCTTTCCTGCAAGGCAAAAGAGAACTATCATTATCCAATTCATCTTGGACCACTTAAAATATATGAAGCTAGCACTCAGTTCACACACAATGAAAACATTGCACAGAATGAGGCGTCATTTACATTGACAGTGTTACTTTATGAACTAGCTTAAAACCTGCTGACATGTCAGAATATGGGAGACTCAACCAACAAGTTGCCAAGTGATATTTGTGTATAAGCGCTAATAGCGCACTGAAATGAAAAATTATTCACTACTGGCGTTAAATGTTTGTATTTGGGATTAAACCCATACCAATCACAAAATATAATATGCAATTCCAGACATTCAGAAATATGCTATATCCAAACTCAGGTGCGTATTATTATTTTAAAAATATTTAAATGAATAGCAATATAATTATAGATGGATTATTTACACAGTGTCAAAACAATGAACGGGATGGCTTTATAATAAAAAACAATGCTAAAATTTGCTGTCCAGCTAGCTTAGGGAGTGTCAAATTAAAGTTATTTTTATATATTTTTATACCAGTTACATCTATTTTAGCAGACACCTTTATTTAAAAGCTTATAAATTCTGAACATCATCACCAGATCACCATCTTTATCATGTTTTGACATCAGAATGATCATAATCATAATGTTTCTGTGATTTTTGAAGCCTAAAATTGAGACCAACAAATAACGGTGGTGTCACCATCCAAAACAGAACTGAAAAATGAATGAATGAATGAATGAATTCAATTGCTAGTACTTACTGAAGCCTGTGCAGATGTTTTCCCTTGAAAACCATGTCACTTCCTGGAAGCTGATGTCATAAGGACTGGCCATTTGTTATTTAAAGTTATATCACCAAATGTTAACAGGAAAGAAGTAAAATTGAGGACAAAGGTAAAACAGATGAATCACATCCCCCACTCTCCTAAAATATGTCCTAAAACAAGGTAGTGAAGTTAATTTATAATGCACTCATATGTTAACTTAATTAAGATATTGTGATAAAAGAAAATTAACTGTACAGAAAAATCTAAAGATACTTATTACAAAATAATATAACAATATAATTTCTATCTTAAAAATGTTTTTTATTTATTTATTTTGATCCAGTATATTAATTTCTGTATATTGTGTGCATGGACATAAAAATGAACTGCATTAGTCAGCAAGTTTCCACTTCCTCTGTCCTCCTGTCTTGCTTCTCTCCACTTCAGTCCCGTCCTGAGGACATCCCATTTCTCCATTCTGAAAGAGGGGGATATTTTAGTTTTCCTTTCTTCCTCCACCCTTGCCTATCTCTCATGTTCTCTTCTGTCACTCAGAGCCACGTTAACCAGTCGGCCTCTGAAGTTTCCTGTTGCCGTAGGAGAGAGACACTGACAGACTGACTCCATCTCAAGTCCAGCAGCTGTTGTTGTAACTGATCCTGCTTATCGCTGCACTTCCTAGTTTGGTAAATATCGAATGAGATTAACTACTCACCTTTGTATGTGTGTGTGTGTGTGTGGTGCTGAGTGAAATTAGAAGAGGAACTGAAATATTCCAAGTATTTTTATGAAAAATATATCAGCCATTGCTTCTTAAATACATCCTGTCTCACACACGCTGTACTTTTCCAGATTAACCTTCATCATCGTAAATAATTGAATCTCTTTTCAATGGTTTTCTGCGGCTATATCAAACAGAGATGAATCAGAGAAGAATTTATTTAAGTGTTTCTAATCTAGACGCACCACAAACACACAGATTTATAAACCCGGTGTGAATGGCTCTGTGTGTGCATCTATCATCACAGCTTCTTCACATCTATTCTCCTCTTTTACCTCCTAATCCTCATCATTCAGCACAGCGCTCTGTCTGTGTGTGTTTGTGTGTAATCTGTAAGGTGTGTCTATCTATCTATCTATCTATCTATCTATCTATCTATCTATCTATCGGTATATATTTGTATGTATGTATGTATGTGTGTGTGATATATATATATATATATTAAAATAATTAAAAATAACATTAAAATTAACATGAAAAATTTAATTATGTCTGTCTATTGTTCTCTCTGTTCGCAGTATAAATGGCAGGTATAAAACTTTAGTATTCAATGTAACAGTTTAGTTTAATTTCAGTTTATTTCCTAAACTGTTATTATTATTATTTTGTACGTTTTTGTAAAATGACTCCTAAACTATCCAAACACAGAGGTCCTCTACATACAGGTGCATCTCAATAAATTAGAATGTCGTGGAAAAGTTCATTTATTTCAGTAATTCAACTCAAATTGCGAAACTTGTGTATTAAATAAATTCAATGCACACAGACTGAAGTATTTTAAGTCTGGTTCTTTTAATTGTGATGATATTGGCTCACATTTAACAAAAACCCACCAATTCACTATCTCAACAAATTAGAATATGGTGACATGCCAATCAGCTAATCAACTCAAATCACCTGCAAAGGTTTCCTGAGCCTTCAAAATGGTCTCTCAGTTTGGTTCACTAGGCTACACAATCATGGGGAAGACTGCTGATCTGACAGTTGTCCAGAAGACAATCATTGACACCCTTCACAAGGAGGGTAAGCCACAAACATTCATTCACAATTTGAGTTGAATTACTGAAATAAATGAACTTTTCCACGACATTCTAATTTATTGAGACGCACCTGTATATGCATTAGAAGAGAAAAATAAGTCTGATAATGTGGTGGATGGTGGTGGACAGCAGCTAAAGTAGTATTGGTCTGTCAGGCAGGGGTTAGAGAAGGGTCAATAAATCCTCAGAAGTTTGCTCAGAAGGATTCAAAACCTTTCTTTAAAGTATGTTTTTCAGTTGTGCTTCAGGAATTGGGTGAGGGTTAAGCCCAGTTCACACCAAGAACGATATCTTTAAAGATAACTAAAATAACAATATTAGCATTCACACCAGCGAACGATATCATCTGTAAACGCACACTCATCTGCTGCTTTAAATTCTCGAGCTTGTTATAGCAGGATTGATTATGATTGTCTGTCAATGTTTTTATCGTTCATCAGCTGGAAAAAAATCATTCTGAAAGTGATTCCAACAATATTGTTTCTCTGTGCCTTTATCGTTATAGCTGTGGTGTGGCTATTCTTTAACGTTGAGAATGATTTTTAGAACTGTACCTTTATCGTTATCTTTATCATGCTTGGTGTGAACGGGCCTTTAGTCCATAGTCATTACAAGTAGCTTTGAATAAAAACAATAGAACTCTATTGATGTCAGCTAGGTAAACGCATGTATTTGTGTGAGTGGACATTCCTTTATTCACGCAGTACTCAGGAAGGGTCAGATATGTTTACTCATGTGTTTGTGTGAGGGAGGTTGTTTGCGACCCTATAAAAGTTTGTTTGTTCAGCAGGACGCAGGAGCTAACGGGAGCTGACCCACCATTCAAAACCCAGCAGGATTCTGGGAACACGCGTGAACACAGACGCTCTCCGCGTTACCCGGCGCCGTCAATCTCTCTTACCTGTCGCATGTGTCACATCAGAGCGAGAAAAAGAGATAGGGTCAGGAAGAAAGCGACATTGGAGAGACAACACGAGGTAAACGGATCAGGATCCGCTCCCCTGAGACGCTATTAAGACCCCCGTGAGAACAACACTATTCACTTCTCCAGAGGGACCTCAACACTTAACACACACTTCCTGTCCATCTCCTCCCCCAACAAACATGTCCTTGTTGTTTCAGATGGGAAGGTGACCTCACTTCTGCTGTGCTCTGGTTCCCATTGCTGTCCAACAGGGAAAGATAAATGTAACATCACTATTACACAAACACACACCCATACATTTCATGAATGTAATGCAGGCAGATTTCCATAAATAGACCCAACAAGCCCACACAGAAACATTTTTGCGTCATGTTTGTGGACTGTAAATCGCAGAATAATGAAGCAGCAGTGAAACAAATAGCGACTTTATGAGATAAGTTAAGTTGAATTTGATTGGAGTGTCTGTCATAATATTGGCTCTTGGCATTAATGTTTAATGGCAGCATAAATATTAACAAGTGTACAAGCACAAATGAGCAAAGCAGCAGGTCACAGGGTTTATTAGCACCGTGGGGAGCGATCGGCAGGTATTCACAGAATCTAAGGAGAACAGCACATCTAACACGGCCACTGGGCGGCTTTCTGGTCTCTGTTTGAGTCTGTTTGTCATGACGCTGAGGGGCAAACACACTCACTCACTCATACCAACACACACACACACACACACACACACACACACACACACACACACACACACACACACACACACACACACACACACACACACACACACACACACACACACACACACACACACACACACACACACACACACACACACACACACACACACACACACACACACACACACACACACACACACACACACACACACACACACACAGACGTACACGACTCCTTAACGCTGGATGACATTAACATGCTGGCTGCATAGGTTACTTCCAGCAGGCTCTTTGTGTGCCACTGCTGTGCTGTTAGCAGTTGTTTGTTGTGTGTGTGTGTGTGTGTGTGTACATGGGTATGCAGCAAATAGTAAAGTTAAACACACACACTCCTGTATATGCTCTCTGATTCACATTCTTGTAGCAAAACACAGCTGAAACACAAAATCCGAAGAGCTGCAATGCACACGGGTGATTTTTGAAGATGAAAAATAGAAAAAGAAAAAACATCCTAGATGAGAAATGTGTGGAGACTGATCAAATAGGCTTTTTAGGTTGAATGTAGTGCCGGCCCACATGGACACTGAGCGTTTGTGTATGATTGGAATTTAAAAAACAGGAAAGAGTGGGACAGAAGCAGTGTTCCTATTCATATGTTTACTGCTCCCTACACACTGAGTAGGAGTTTCATGTAAGCTTTTATATTATATTTAATATAGCTTAATATGAGTGGGACAGAAGCAGTGTTCCCATTCATATGTTTACTGCTCCCTACACACTGAGTAGGAGTTTCATGTAAGCTTTTATATTATATTTAATATAGCTTACCAATTTCACATATTTTCATCATTTTATAATATTTTTCATGTATACACTACCATTCAAAAATTCCCTTATGCTCACCAAAGTTGCATTTTGTATTGAAAATACAGTAAAAAAGTAATACTGTAAAATATTATTAAAATTTAAAATAAAATAAATTAAAAATTTGTTTTCAATTTTAATATATTTTAAAATGTAATTTATTCCTGTGATGGCAAAGCTACATTTTCAGCTTCAGTGTCACATTTTGTTTTGGTGCGCAAGAAAAATTTTGTATCTTTTTTTTATATAAACTACACTTTATTTATTAATTTAGAATATTACTTTGTCATTCTCTATATCACTAAAACTGATAATTGTTGCAGTGCTTAATATTAAAATAATAAAATTTGATTAAACTATATTATGTATGTGTCGTCTTAGCCGTTATGTACTCCATGGTCTTGATAATAACAGCATTTTAACAGTTGCATTTTGTGCACTGCTATTTCTCTTTCTTGTTCCTGTGAAGTTAAATATCAATAGGCCTATACACTCATAGATTTATATACGTAGATGCCTTATTAGCGACTGTTTCCATGGCCTGTGATACATAAGCCATCCGCCATTTTTGGAACGGTCTGCGAACCCTCGAGCGCAAGTTGACTGTGTGCATCTACAACAGCAAGTTATACACATGTAGGCCTATATCTTTGAATATTCATTGATTATTATGGTGAATGACGTCAAGTTGACCGTTCCAAAACGGCGGACGCGTCAACGTATCTGGAGTGGTCAAATATGGCATCTATACATATCTATGTAAGTGGCCTTCAGACTGAACATGCACTCTATACAGGACCTTAAATCTCTCTAAGGACAGCTGAATACCCTATGAAGCCAACTTTGCAAGGCACTATCAGGGGATACGGGCTATTAAATGCAACCAGAGACAGCTGAGGATATTTGCACTTCTGTGTGTGAGTGTGGTTCAGTCTTTTATGTCTTTCATTTAGTTCGTTTACACCATCACGACTTACTAAAACAGGTCAAACAGTGTCTTGAGGAATTGTGTGTTAAAAAGAGTCACTTTAAGGGTCAGCCTCAGTCCCTGACAGGACTGAGTGAGGCTATTTCCTGCCTCTTAATGTCTTGAAGGTCTGTTCTCTTCTCTTGAGTAATATTATTCTATCACTCTTGCCCTCCACCTCCTTCTGAAATCACAGACTCTCTCATCTGCCGTATGTAATTCAGCCATATGGCCTCTGCCATTCCTCCATCTCCAAATGGCTGTGTCAAGATCACATCAGTTCACCAGACCAAAGCTGACATGATGTGCAGAACACTGTAGCATAATATTATACTGCTCTTTTCTCTCTCTCTCTCTTCCTTCGGCTTGCTCCCTTTTTATCAGGGGTCGCCACAGCGGAGTGATCCGCACAACCGATTTGGCACATGTTTTACGCCGGATGCCCTTCCTGCCACAACCCAGCCCTGAGAGTGCACTAACTCGTGCAACCCCAGTGCTGGGACACACTCACTCACTCATTCACACACACACTCACTCACTACGGCCAATTTACTTTTGTCCAATTCACCTATACTGCATGTCTTTGGATTGTGGGGGAAACCGGAGCATTATACTGCTCTTATGAATGCATATAAACTTTGCACAATATGTAGGCCTATACACTGTATGCCTAAATAAGAAAAATTACAATGAAATTATAATTAGATTTAATACGTGTAAACATCTAGCCTACCTGAGTCTGAGAACCTGAGTCGTTCATTCATTTCTGTCAAACGAATGGATTTGAATGTTAGTTTGAATTGATTGGTAAAATATTAGGTAAAATATTTACGTCATTCAGTGCTGTTTTTGTTCTTTTGGTTCTGAAGTTTATCGTCACCGTTTTACAGATAAAAAAAACAAAAAAAAGAACGCTCTAAACGAGTGAACTGTCTGATTGATTCAGACTGAATCGCGATCTTGTCCAGGGCTACATTTCCCAAAAGCATCGTAAGCTTAAGTACATTGTAGACCCATTGAAACCAATGGAGCTATGATAAACTTAGGCTTACGATGCTTTTGGGAAACCAGACCATTTTGCAAGGAACTGACTCATAAGAATGATTCTTCCACGAACCGGACATCGCTAATTCTGTTTCTAAAAGCCGAAAGAAAATTCCGGACACAGGACTTCGTTGCTGAAATAGTGGTAGGGAAATATAACATTGTGAACAGCCACCTAATTAGCAGAGTTTTTGCTACTGAAAAGATAAATAATGTGAAAACTAGCAATGCTACATGGTCACTGGGAATGTAGCTTAATTAGCTACATATTTGAATTTTTTTTTTATAATTTTTTTTTATTTTATATATTTTTTTTGTGGTAAAACTACATTTTTAAAAATAAATTTCACACATTTTAATTAGATTAAACATGCAACCTATTATCATGTAACATTATTATTGCATTCTGTAGGCCTATATGCAGTGTTTCACAATGTAGGCAGTGTACAGAATATGCCGCACATGAATGCATTCATTCTGAACATAGCCTGAGATAGTCTCTCTTCTACTCTCATTCTGTTTTATCTCTCTCCAAAACCTAAGTGATGGCGTCTCTCTCCATCCCTCTCTCCTCCTTTGGCCCTCTTGATGGTTCCCTCACTTCATCTACATGTCGTCGAGCGTCTAGAGTAATTGGTTTAAAGAATGACACCGCTCAACAGAATAACACATTTCTCCACATGCACAAAACACTATTTGAGCCATCAGGGAATCTCTGATATATTCAGATGAGATGGTACAAGCGAGACGTCGCTCGACTCTCCAACAAGACAATGGAGATGCTATAATGAGATACTGATGAGATCTGGGATCGGTGGGGAAACACTGTATTATGGATTATGAAAATGTGATTATTGATTCCATTGAGATTCTGGAAGTGTTGATGTTCAGGCATGAAGCGAGTTCAGCTTTATCTGATGAAGCCATTGTTGAGATGATCCTGACAGAAAAAGGTTTCTTTTATTCTGGTGGCAGTCCCTAATGACTGATCATTAATTCATTTGATATTTATTGACTTGAAACGTGGCAGATATCCATTTCTTTACCCTTCAGTTTACTGTTCTGATGGTTCAGCCTTTTCTTTTCCTCTCACCTCAAAAGTCTCACTATATAGGCTCACTATATAGCTTACTGCTGCAGGCCTTTGTTTTTGCAAAATAACTTTCTGAAGTTCTAGTCAGCTCAAATTAGTTATTTTTCCTGGTGTGTTTCTGGATGATATTGTGTGTACGCTCAGGGAATGGTGGAACGATCGATCAGACCTCCTCTAACTCCATTTACTCCATTTACTAATTGACAAAACTTCCCTTCGTTCTGGTTTAGCCACTTGAGAAATCAGTTTCCTAATCCTGAGGCCTGTATGCTATTGACAAATGTGTTCTGCTGTGGTTTCACATTCAGACCTGCAGGGCCTGGTCTGATGCAGCCGACAGCAGTGTAGTGTGTGTGTGTGTGTGTGTGTATAAAAGTGCTGGCATGCACACCAGCACATGGTCTGAAGAAGAAAGGTTCCTTTCATCATCATTAAGTCTGACGCAGCTCTCGCATCAACAACATCCAACAACACAGCCATCCAAAATCAAAGAGTGTGAGCTCTCGTCCTTTTTTCTTCCTTCATTACTTCCTCCATAATCCCTAAGACAAGTAAAGCCCAAAGTATACTTCAGTTTTGACATGAACGCTAGTCGAATGCATAGCTTTTCAAAGTATATTAAAAGTGTGTTCAAACTTTCATGTGTCAAGTGTCTGTGTCTTTGTGCACACTATCAAATGAAGTTTGACTGTGTGTTTGTGTCATGACAAGTGTTCTTTAGAAGAATCAGCCCATTTGCGCACAATGTGTGTACTATTTGTGTCACTTAATGTACTCAAAACTTTAAGTAATGTTATATAAATGTTAGGACAACATTCTTAAAATAATGTGAATGGTGCGTTCTTATAGCTTTATTCATATGTTCTAATAATGTTGAGAGAAAATGTTCTTAAAACAACCTAAACATCCTTATGATGTTATTTGTACTTGGGTGACATTCTAAGAAAAGTTTTTTGTAACCTTTAAATAACATTCAAATCACAACATGAAAACTGGACATTTCAACTGGACATTCATTCTTAGAATATCAAAATAAACATCAAAATATCGTTATATTTTGGGTAATAATTAAAATTAATAGAACATTGTAAGAATCATTTTTATAACCTTTGAATAACGTTATAATCCTGGTAAGAAAACAGGACATTTCAACATTTTCAAAACATTTCAAAACAATGTTCTCACAATGTTTTTATAACCAAAATGTGTTACCTGCGAGTACAGCTCCTTTCTGCTTGAATCTATTTGAAAATCTGACACAGTATCATAAATATTAATTCTTTAGACTAAAAGATGTATTTTAATTTGATGCCAATGTTGAGAACTCTGAATATGAGAATATGAGAGAGGCAGGTCCGGGTGAGTTTTTTGAAATCCAATTTCCAGCATTCCAGCTTGGTTTCAGGATGGTCTGACTCTTAAAATGCATCTTCACGCAATTCTTCTCCATCAAACACTCCGTCAGAGCTCTTATTCTGCTGTGTGAAGTGAGTTAGCATCGCAGTGTGTCAGAGCTGTGCTAACAGTGAAAACCATCAGCATCTGTTTATCAGTGTCTCTACTTCCTCCGCAAACTGAGAAGAGCCAGAGTCCCGGCCCCATCCCCATCATGTGCACCTTCTGCAGAGGCACCATCGAGAGCATTCTGACGAGCTGCATCACTGTGTGGTATGGTGCCTGCAAAGCGTCCTGCCGCAAGTCACTTCAACGCATAGTGAAAGCAGCTGAGAAGATCGTTGGTGTCTCTCTCCCCTCCCTCCAGGACATTTATGGAACCCGACTCACCCGCAAAGCCCTCTGCATTGCAGGTGATCCCACCCACC
>NW_015544132.1:18157-25931 GCF_001515605.1 Sinocyclocheilus anshuiensis | reverse complement strand
CTTCCGATCTATCTGTATGCACCAAGGGTCTGAGAGTAACGCAATTTCAACTCTCTGTATGTATGTGCTGTATTGACAATAAAGCAGACTTGACTTGACTTGACTTGATCTCTGCTTGACTTCATCAGTCAAAAGAAAAAGATCAATACAGAGAGAGAGAATGAGGGGATGATTGAACATTTTCTGTTCAATTTGTTTCTTCATGTTCACTTATTATATTCCTCTCTCAACTTTTTTCAGTCCCAGTGTGTTTTTTTATCATTAACCTTTCTGCTCTCTCTCTCTCTCTCTCTCTCTCTCCCCCCGAGTGTCACCTCAACAGCTTTATCTTTCTTTTTGTTTTGTGATGAGGTCAGATACTGAAAGCTGAGCATCATGTTGTTTGAGACTCTGCAAGAGAACATTTCGCTCAATATCAATTTAAACACAAACACAATTACAAACACTGACTCAGCTAGGGATGGGTTTTACCAACAGCCCAATTGCACACACACACACGCACGCACGCACGCACGCACGCACACACACACACACACACACACACACACACACACACACAAAGTATGTGAGGACAGTCTCTTTCATTTGCATTCTGTCACATGCTTGTCAAATTGATTGACATATATTTTACATTTTCCCATCATACCATGTTTCTGTCATTTCCTTTCTGAATAGGGGCAATGTGACCCAACAGTGTGTGTGATCATGCAGTAGTGAACTGAGACACAAGGAATATGGCTGACTATGTGTGTGTGTGGTCCTGGTATTGGACCTAGTATTTGCTATATTGCATAATAGCATGGTAATACCCAAAATATTAGATCTTGTGGGGATATTTTTGGTCCCCATGAGGAAAACAGCTGACAAATCATACTTATTTATTTATTTAAAGGGTTACATTTAAGGGTATGGTTAAGAGGAAAAAATATATAGTTTGTACAGTATAAAAACCATTACATGTATGGAATGTCCCCATAAAACATGGAAACCCATGACACTCATTATTTTTATATATATATATATATATATATGTATGAATGCAATTTAGAAATGTATATGCTTCTTCTATGACAAGCATGTTTTTAAAAATTACAATTAATATTGATCATTTCATAAGAACATGAAGTCAAAAAACCTGATAGGTCCATAATGATGAAAAAAACCTTGATAAAATAATAATTTTTTTTTTAAAAGTTTTTCCCCCATGATTATTAAATATTTTTTAACAAATATTTGTATTATTTTTATTACAATAAACAGCCTTATTAATAAAGCTTTACTGAAAATTAAGTAATAACATTATTTGCCAACATACGGCTTTACACACTGTTGATGACTTAAAAGAACTGTTGAAACATTTTTTTGAACAGGTTTGTTGACACAGACTGTTCAAAGAGCCAATTTGCGGAAATGAGTCAGACGTCCCATCACTAACTGTCTTCAGGCTTGTCTCTGTTGTACAGTTGACCCATCTGATGACAGACTTTCTCTCTCTTCCTGTACCTGTGCCCCAGGGGACCACCCTGTCCGATCAGAATCATCTTCACATCTCGAGGTGTTAATGTGAAGGGTGACAGCTGTCGGTGACCTCTGACCTTTCCCAGGGTCCTCTGTTCTGATCTCCGTTACTGCGTTGATTTCTCCGGTCCATAAACATGTCAGTTTTGTGTTTGTGTGCTGTGAGTACAACCATATGTACATCCGCATCTAACCTTCGATGCCGCCTAAAGCAGATGCTGACAGGTACAACAAATTCTGTTTAACCTGCATGAAGATTTTCTTCTCCACAAACAAAGAGAGATTAGAATATGTAACAACAGATAGTACATTGAAAACAAAAAAAGTTCCAAGTCTTTCAAAGTACTATTTTTGGTGGAGTATTAAAGTATATGTTTGTGCATGCTTTATTTGCTACAGCCTCCTACGTGACCAAAGAGGAGTTTGTGATTCTTTTTCTACAGTGTTGTTATTGTTAACTAAAGCCAAAACTTTTTGTTAATTGAACTGAAAGTTGAAAGACTTGAACTAACCTTGAAAACTTAAACTTAACTTGGAGAATGAGAAAATAGAAAGGTTGCCTTAATTTGCAACTAAGTGAAATAAAAACGAAATTACTAAAAACAAAACAGAAAAAAATTTAAGCTAAATAAAAGTATTTAAAAAACTAATACAAATAACAATAGCACATTACAAAATTACTATAAAAAAGTACTTGCTAATGCTATGCAAACCTACAACTTGCATAGTTGGAAGGGAGACAGTCTTGAAAAAGTCTATTTTCAAAGTCTATTTGCAATTTTGTACTTGTAGTTTTTCTTCTCTTCATATATGTTTGATTTCGTCAGGTTCTCCAGTGATCTCTTTGTCTTCTTTCCTTTCATTCGTACTTGACAGCTGTACTACAGATGTTGTTTAATTTCTTTAAACTTGGGTTTGGGATCACTTTAAACTTGGGTTTGGGTTCGTTTGCAGGTAGATTAATGGTAAATCTTGCTATTAAGTTACAGACTGTCTTGTAAGAGGATCCTTGTGTCTGTTCGTCCTGTTGGTGTAGATGGATGTCCAAAACAGTCCAGAACAAAAACAATCTTGTTCAAATTCAAATCAAAACAGTCATCATGGAGTCTAAAACATGAGTTAAATTAAGTGATTCATTAATATTATCATCATCTTCCGAGCTTTCTTAAAGTTGAGCTTTGATAAATAAATAAATAAGCCTACTATAGTACAAGTACAGACCTGGAGCTGCTGTATATATTATGTATGTTCTGTGTTTGAATTTTATGGGATTAGGCTTCTCTGTCCATCCCATTGTCACAATCCACTCGTGGAGCAAGGAACGAGGAAACGAGGAGTTCTTGAATAACACAGTCTTTAATAATCCACATGAAAACCGAGAACAAGGAGGACATTCAACAAGTATACCCAACAAACAAGAACTGAAAGGACTAAGGCTTTTAAAGGCAGGATAATTGGGGAGGAACGAGACACACCTGGAATCAAATTAACACAATCAACATGAGGAAGAAACTGGGTCACAGTGGCAAAAACACACACAGAATAGTTCATAATCCTGACACCCATCATCTCTCTTCTGCTTGACATCTGTGTCCTTTTCTGTCTATATTTCTCTTTCTTTCATTTGTCTGCCATACCATTAAATGTTTGGTTTACCTTTAAGCTGTGTGTAATGTTTTGGATGTTAAAATGGCTCAACCTATGGCGTGAGTTTGAGTCGGCGCTACCTGTTTCCTGAAAAAAAAAAGAAGTCAAAGGCAATATTTGGGAAACCTGTTTGGAAACAGTCATTGGCTGCATCCGAATATACATAGGTGAAAAACAGAATGTGAAAACAGTAGCATGTCCAAATTCACAGTTTTCATAAAACAGTACATGCGACTGAATCCAGATGTTCTACTTCTGGCTAAATGTTGAAATGTGCATCCAAAGACACCTACCTACCCTATGATGCCTTGTGAATGGCAGTGAAGTGACACAATTGATGCTGTATAGCTTAAATGACAATGACAACATGATGGATGAAGTTTGCCTTGATCACATTCATACTACACACATTCATATTATATAGAATATACTTGTTTACAGTTGCAAGTACTCAGAGGGTATGTGATTTCAGATGCAGCCATTGTTTTTGGTGCTACTAGTGGCTATGAAATTACACACTGTGGCTTTAAAGGATAGTTAACTTGAAAATCATTTACTTACTCTCATGTCATTCCAAACCACAGATGTTTTTATGTGGAACATTAAATATTTATTGTTTGTCCCTAAAGTGGAAGTAACCAATAACTGAAACTGTTTAGTTGCCAATATTCTTCTAATTATTTTATTTTATGTTCCACAGAAAAAGCAATGTCATACATGTTTGGAATGACATGAGGATAAATAAAAAATTATATAATATTCATTTTTGGGTGAACTATCCCTTTAAGAGAGCTCTGTGTATTACTTAATCAGGAAAATTCACTTACGCTCTAGTCGTCTCCATCATGCACCATAATATATTGTGTGTTTAAATCTTTAGCACACATGCATATTTTATGAAAATTCTAGCAGCACTGTGAGACATGTAAACGGTTCCTGATCCATATAAACTCTTCTCCACCATCGTAAACAATTAAAGCTCCGAGGACCACTGTCATAAAAGTCTGATAGATCCCATACTGTGTGAAGATCTCCATATTTTGAAGACAATGAATACTGAACATTCACAAACAAAGAAGCTAAAGTGAACTGAAAGCCAAAGAGACAGAGGAAGATTACGTGCCGTGGAGAGATGAGACTTATGGAAATGTGTTTAGTCACACTTCAGTCAGCTTTAGACTGAGAGATGATGGAAGCTACACAATAGCAAATGCAAATGTGTGTGTGGGTGTGTGTTGTAGACGGAAGTAGAGGTAAGAAACACCGCATGCACGCTGCAAAGATTTGGGAGTGACAAACGCATTTAAATGTCTGTGAATCACATAAAATGATCATTCTGTGTGTGCACAGAACACAGGAGTCTCAATGGGCGATAGTGATATTGCAACGTTTTGATCTCTCATTATCTAAACCCGTGACAGATGGGTTTGGCTCAACTATAAAACTGATAAATCAAAATATGAGGCCAAAGTTGCAACAGCAGTTTATAATGTATTGGTATAAAGAATTAATTTCATTTGAACTGAACTAGAGCTGAATTAACTGCATTTAAGATGCTATTGTTATGCAAACCTAAAACTTGCGTGCGCAGAAGAGAGATATTACAGCCTTATTTTTTTGTCATTTTTAGAGATATTATTTTATTTATTATTGAATTTTCAATCAATAAAATTTAAAGCCATTTTTCTCAGTTCAAATGTTGCTGTAGCTATTGCATGCACACTTTGAAAGTTCATTTGACACTACATGAATTTTGAGTTAATTTGATTGTCAACTCTCATAAATATCTAATCTCTATGTGTATAAAGGATAAACACTCAGAAGAGGAGTGAAAACTGCATGTGTGTATATGTGGCCAATGAGACTTTTAATAGTAGTGCTGTTAGTTTAACAGTCTGAGCAGTTCCATAAATTTATACCAACACAAGCTCAACTTTCTGTTATTTTTATCACTATAGCTGCACATAAGTCATGCCGTATTTGGTCTTTTTCTGAGATCAGAGGTCATATAAACACAACATATGAGGAGATGGTTACCATGCTAACCACAGGTTTTTATGGTATATGTGCATTATGTATCAGCATAACATTATATGTGTGTGCAATTCTATAGAGACTATAATCCACCTGCCCTCTACAACACACCACTCAAATATAAACACATTTAATAGAGCTGTCGGTCAAAATGAACTCTTAAAGTTTTAAGCCCTGTTTACGGTATGAGAGATAACAAAGATGTTTTGTGTAAAAGTCAAGAATATGTCAGGCACATCATCTAACCCTAACAAATGAAGATAGATAATCATTCACACATCTCTGCTGGACTCCATTTTACCCCAGACGTTCAAAAAATGCAGGTATTTAGTTACTGGGCTGAAGTACAGGTATAACTGAGTCAAGGCAAGTGTAAATGCATAGCATGCTTGGGTTTAGACTACTAAATAATCCCTACCAATATTTCTAGTGATTACGTTTATTGAATGAAATGTAAGTATTGAATATAATGTAAATAGTTGTATCACCTTTTCAATTGCAATATTAAAGTTTTTTTTTTTTTATCTGATTTAACATTTCTAGAGTCTTGCACGTGACTATGTGCCAGTGGGCTTTTTTATGTTTGCTAGATTCACTTTGATGTTAACCTCTGCAGACAGCATGCAGCTTCAGAGGATTTCTATATGTTCTAGTGCAGCGGTTTACAAACCGAGTGGGAATAAGTGAATAGTACAAAGTGCAAAAACTGTGGTGCATTCTGGCATGATATAAATGAAAAATAACACATACACATTTTCAAATTCAACTAGATAAAAAAGTTTTTAAAGACAAACTTTGATGTTTGTTTAAGAAACCCTGGCCAAACGATTGCGATGATAGATAGATAGATAGATAGATAGATAGTTTCCAAATTTCATTTTCCAGCAGGATTTGGCACCTGCCCACACTGCCAAAAGCACCAAAAGTTGGTTAAATGACCATGGTGTTGGTGTGCTTGACTGGCCAGCAAACTCACCAGACCTATCATCTACTCACCAGAGAATCTATGGGGTATTGTCAAAAGGAAAATGAGAAACAAGAGACCAAAAAATGCAGATGAGCTGAAGGCCACTGTCAAAGAAACCTGGGCTTCCATACCACCTCAGCAGTGCCACAAACTGATCACCTCCATGCCACGTCGAATTGAGGCAGTAATTAAAGCAAAAGGAGCCCCTACCAAGTATTGAGTACATGTACAGTAAATGAACATACTTTCCAGAAGGCCAACAATTCACTACATTTTTTTTTTTATTGGTCTTATGAAGTATTCTAATTTCTTGAGATAGTGAATTGGTGGGTTTTTGTTAAATGTGAGCCAAAATCATCACAATTAAAAGAACCAAAGACTTAAATTACTTCAGTCTGTGTGCATTGAATTTATTTAATACACGAGTTTCACAATTTGAGTTGAATTACTGAAATAAATGAACTTTTCCACGACATTCTAATTTATTGAGATGCACCTGTAGATACCCCGTTAAACTTTATATTTAGAGTTCCAATATATTGACTTCATGTATTTGAATTTAAACAAAAATGATGTTACAATGTATAAAACAAACCCGCACTATAAAAAATGATCATGATTTTCACAACAAAATACTGTAAAAATGCTACAGCAAAAACCTGTTAATTGGTTAACAGTAAGTTTCCGTACTATATATTGTGAATAATTGTAATTACTATTAATGTAATTTTACAGTACAATACTGTTAAAGTTATGGTTTTTCATAGTAATTTACAGTGAACAACTAAATTATCATTCCCAGAATTCCGTGCATGGCACTTCACTTCACTTCACTTTTGATGTTTTTTTTTTTTTAATTGAAATAACTGTTTCATTTTAGTTTTTTTCCTTGTCAGTTGTGCACAATAGCGTTTTATCTTACATCTAATGGTGTTAAATGAATGTTTATTGCATAATTCAGTATCATGTGTGTTACCATGATGGCATTTAGGCATTTAGTGTGAATGACACTGTGCAACTTCTATATATTAGTATTTCCCTTCTCAACTTGTGGAAAAGCTGTTTGTGATGAGCTTTGATTCTTTCTAATCAGTGTATTACAATGTTACACACAGATATTAGTACTTTAGTAGGTTGGTATATTAACATTATATCAGTTAATGAAATATGTTTTTTTACTGTGAAGTTAAATCTGTAAAACCTAAAATGTTGCTACCATAATTTTTTTTACGGTAAAGTTCTGGCAACCACAGCTGCTGGTATTTTACCATAAATGTCACCGATTTTTTTTTTACAGTGCACATAACCTGCACAAGAATCTGGAGTTTTTAAAATAAAACCCCAAAATCCAGTGTATTGTTCAGAACTTTGGATACCCTACACCTTTCTGTGATTGTATCAGATGAGAGCTCTATCGGTGTCCTTACCACAAGCAGAGCTCAGCTTTAGTGAGTGTTTTCTCACAGACATCGTAATATGACACTGGCGGTCTACCTGAAGGGTTCGGGGTGAAACTGTGTGTTTGGGGTTTTGAGTGACAGTGCATTTGTGGGAGAGAGAGAGAAAGTGTGTGTGTTACTGGACACAGCAGTTAGGTGTAAAGTTACA
>NW_015544132.1:3917-18147 GCF_001515605.1 Sinocyclocheilus anshuiensis | reverse complement strand
TGTGACAGGTTCCCACACACTCCCACCAGTTTGATGAGTCTCACACACCCAAGTATCCCTCTCCCCCACATACACACACAGACACACTACAAATATGTAGCTTAAACTGAGGTTTGACTGTGTATGTGTGAAGTGTCCTAGTTCAACGTCATTCTTACATTACAGGAATGTTCTGGGTCGGACAGCAGATATGTCGTCCTATCTTACAGCTACAGGCTGTTTAACTCCACACACACATTCGGCATTGTCCTGTTGTCATCATATACCTGCATGTGTGTGTGTGAGTGAGAGAGGGGAAGTCAGAGAAGATAGAGAAAAATTGTTTTCATCAGCCTGAGTGCTACTAGAATAAAGTATGCCATTGCCGCTAACTTCAAAACAAACATATGTTAGATGAAAATCTGATTCTACATTACAAATTAAAAAGGCAGTCATGATTCACACAAAGAGAGCAAAATGACAGACACTAAAGGGCTCTTGGTTTGTCTGAGAACATCACTCATCACTCACACACACACACACACACACACACACACACACACACACACACACACACACACACCACATACACACGGTTATTTCACATATAACAGCCTGTAGCCCATCCATACGAAAAAGACAATGGAGACTTGTTCTCTTTGTTATGAGAGGAGATTGCTCTCTCCAACACACACAAACACATACACCACTGATGAATGTATATTAGGATGAGATCAGCCCATCCACCTGTAGTATGAAACAAACAAGTGTGCTGTAGGGCTGATGCCAAACAGAGACAGACAAAGAGAGAAAGACACACACACACAGAGAGAGAGACTACAGATAGTTAGTATCTTATTATATATTAGATATTTTATCTGCCACATTATGAATGAATATAGAATATAGTTTGCACATGAGAGCAAAACAATGTTGAAACATTTATAGAGGGCACACTCTACACAATGGCTCTGTTCTAAAACTTGGTGAGCTGCCTTGTGTGTTGTTAGCTTAGCAACATGCTAATGTCACAGTCAAATTCAGCTGTGGAATCAGTCAGTCCCATGCGCTTTACATGAGGAGGACTATTTTGCGATATACATGAGTGACATTAATAGTGTGAGTGTAGATTAATAGAGTGACAGTTCTCTGTATAGCTGTCTATACAGAGGACACAGCTTGGCAGCTCAAGAGCCTCTAACCAAAACCCTGACATTTTTTTCTACCACTTTATTGTTTTATTTATTTATTTATTTATTTATTTTTTCCTCAAGCACACAACCAGTGTCATACATCAATTGCCATTAAACCCCTGTGACGAGTGGGGCGGGGCTGGGGCCGTGTTACATTGGTGCCAAAACCCGGGAGGAAGGGGGGACACGCTGTCAGAGAGCCCTCGCTGCTGAGGGGGATCGCGGTGCTGAGGAGATCGGCCAGCAGGAACAAGCGGAGAGACCGCCGGTGGCTGCCCGAGGCGGTGGTGCTGGAACTATGGAAGATGAGGTGGGACGGAGAGCTCGCTGCCGCGCTCCTGGGTCGAGGAGGGGTGGCTGCCGTCCATGAGGGAGCGGAGGAGTCTGCCCGTTCGCCAGGAGGCCGGAGCCTGCTGCCATCCGCCATGCTTGGGGAGGAGCAGGGAACGGGGGACTCGCTGCCGGCTGCCCTCAATAGGAGGAGCCATCGCCGTCCGCCAGGAGGCGGAGGAGCGGTGGGCTGTCCACCAACGATGTCCAGTACCATCGCATGGCACCGCGAGTGAGAGCCTCTCAGCTCTCAGACCGATATATATATTTTCTTTCCTCTCTCCCCTCTATCTGTCTCTCCTCATCCTTCCGTCTCCTTTGGTTCGGTTTGTGCGCGACAGTCGTCCGCGAGGGGCTGTCGCGCTATTTTGGGGTTATTTTATTATTAAAGTTTTCTTTGAATGTTCGGCGGTTCCCGCCTCCTTCTTCCCGAACTACGAACTGTGTTACAACCCCCTTAAAATGAGTGTTGAAAATGTTATTTTCACTAAAGTTATGTAAATGTTTTTCCTATCGAAAAAGCCAGCATATGCTGGTTAGGTATGGTTTGAAGCATGGCATCTGGTTTGAGCTGGTTTAAGCTGGTTATAAGCTGCTTATGAGTTGGTCCTGAGCAGGCCTCAATTGGCTAATCGGGAGCACCGGGAGGATTCCCGGTGGGCCGGTCTGTATTTTGGGCCACGAGGGCCGCAGTGTTGTCATGCCACTGGATTGAAATATGCTGTCCCTATAGGCTGCCTGCACTCACAGCAGCCCCACTCTTTTTATTTATAATTTTCTCGCAGACCCACTCGCAGAGTGCAGCCTGCTGGTTAATGATGACTAGGGTTGCCAACTGTTCTGTATAATAATTGTCCCGTATTTAAGGCATCAAAGAAGCGTCCCGTATGAAAGCTGTTACACACAGTTTGTCCTGTATTCGCAGGCATACGCTGTATGACCACCAGACCATATGAATAACAAAATCTCAGCTGATAAGTAACCATTCTTTTTGCACAAATCATTGTTTTATTTGTGAACCTAGCCGTTTGTGGAAGGCTTTAAGACCAAGCGGAATCCTCTGCCGGCTGCTCCTGCTTCACAGCGAGTGGGACTCGTGCTAACGGCAAATCCGCTCACTGTCCGCGTTTTGCTTTTGCCAAATCAGTTTGGGCGAATGCAAACAACTAATTGATCATGAGCCCAACATCCAGCAAGGCAGGAAAACATTCAATCTACCTGAGGGAAGATGTCTTTCACTATTGTAAGTTAATGCTGTTAAACAGAGAAGGAGAGAGCGAGAGATACATTTTTTTTTTATGTAACTTCTAGCGTAGCCTATTCTTAAACTTGGACCTCATTATTGAAGTACAATTTCAAGCAGCAGAAACAGCCCACACTCTCTAAGTTTTCTTTATTTGAAAAATATGCATTTGCATTCATTCATAGGCTATATGGTTGCAATAAAATTTTAGTAAAAAAATGTAGCCTATAGTGCCATTGTTAAAAAAAAAATGCTGTATTGACTGACGTTTCATAGACGTCATAGCTGATAGTTGTTATGCTTTCAAATTTCATGCCATTTGTATGTATGTAATTTCACAGTATTTTCACCTGCTAAATTACTACACTACTTGTGCAGTTAGTCACAATTCTATAATGGTACAATTTACTCAGGCCGATGACATTTTTTATATGACATTAAATTTTTTTTAGAGTAATCGTACATAAATAGCCTAGGTTAAGCAAAACAAATGTGATTATTTCTGGGAACCTTTAAACTGCAGGCAGACATACATTATGGAACTACAGTACAACTATTTTGAGTGTCCCTTATTCTGTCCCTTATTTCCTTTGAAACATACAATTGTCCCTTATTTTCCATTTCTGAAGTTAAGATTTTTACATCAATACGAAAGCTATAGAAAAATACAATGAATTATAAGGCTGTAGAGGACAGCAGACTTATATATACTGAGGTTTTAATTACATTATTTTAATATAGTCAATCATGAACTAAAGTGGGCCGGTCTAAGGTATGAAACCAGGGCTGAAAATGAGTCCCACTCCGGCCCTGGTCCTGAGCAGGAGCTAGTTGCATTTTTTTTTCCAACAGGGTTACTGCAGAATCTGGACTGTTTTTATAGATGAGTTTCCATAATTCATTCTGCTATTTTCCTGATTATCACTGTGAAGCTGCTTTGACACAATCTGTAGCGCTATAAGCGCTATAGAAGTTGGGTTGTGAAATAAAGGTGACTTGATAAAAATGTAAATCATATTCACATATCATGTCTGAATATTATATTAATTTAATATATAATTCGTTTATGCAAATTAAGGCCATATTAATTGTAATATTCTTATTCATTGGTAAGTGACATCATTGATTCCTCTTGGTATAATGTTGTCAACGTACAAATGTTAATTAAATTACAGCAGTTATATGTGAATGAGAGGTATATTCTCCAGTTGAGTACATTTTCACTAATAAACGCATGTGTGTTTAAACCGGCCCAATCGATGGGATGAAAGATGAAAGGATGAAGACCTCCCAGTAGACCAGATTAGTTTAAAAGCGCCTGTCGGCAGTTGGTCTCAAACTAATGCAACATAACAACAAGGCCTCAGTGATCGATCATTAGCAGTCAGAGATATTACATGCTGCTTCATTGATTTACAAATGCCACAACATATTGTAGGATGTGTGCATGTGTACGGGAGAGACAGAAAGACTGATAGAATTTTTGTTAATTAATGCTGTTACAACGTGTCTTAATCAGATGATAAAGTGACAATCAATAAAAGCTCTCTTCCATGTAATTTCCTTGAGTTTTTGTTCCAACCAGCCACATGTTGTGAACATTTTGTCAGTAGCTTTGTTTTTTATCTGCAGTGTCAAAATAGGTAGCCCCACCACTGCAAAAAATACTGAGATATACAACCCATAATTATACATGAAACACTATGTATGTATTTATGTATCATTTAAAGGGCACCTATTATGCCCCGTTTTACAAGATGTAATATTGGTCTTGGGTATCCCCAGAAAGTGTCTGTGAAGTTTCAGCCCCAAATACCCAACAGATCATTTATTATAACAGCTGGAAAATGCCATTTTTGGGGTGTGTCTAAAAAGAGCTGTTTTGGAGTGTATCGCTTTAAATGCAAATTAGCTTCATATTCCCGCCCCGTCTCCAGAAGAGGGCGTTGCGCATATTTCTCTCTGCATTGCATATCTACAGCAATAAACAGCCGGTAGAAGCAACATAACTGAGAGCGAGAAACCCGGTGTTCAGCTGTACATATGGGAAGCCAAATGCACTGAAAGTGGGACGAAACAGCGCAAAATGTTACAGAGGCGCTGATCAGTTAAAAAATACTGCAATGTACGCACACAAATACGGTTAAAACGCTAAGCACTATAACGACATGACATTCACAAAGGAGTCTGGAGTGATACACGTATTTAGGTAGATTTTGAGGCGTATTACCTTGAAAAATGAAAGTAATCCACAGCGACCTCAGCAGCTCAGATGTTGGGAGAAAATGAAGACTCTTACGTTCAGTCTTACATCCAAACACAGAGCATCGGGATTGCTTGCGAGACATTGTTGATGTTACAGCTGCTCCAGTGCAGAGAAAACGGAGGACAGCATACAACCGCTGAGGACGGAAACTATAGCAATGCAGGGCTGTCAATCAAACCCCGTGGCCCGGCCCTATGCAATGTGACGTCACACTGCATGAGAATCAAAACGCCAGGCCTAGTGAGACTGACTTGGTTTAAAGGGGATTAAAAAATGAGGAGTGGGTGGATTTTTATCATTGTAGGGTGGTTGTGTTCACACACATTTATGTCCAAATGTAAAAGTGGATTTTGCATAATATAGGTGCCCTTTAAAGGGTAAGACATTTTAGATGTTTTTCTTTCTTGCTTTCTTTCTTTCTTTCTTCGAGAAATCAATATAGCAACGATGCATCAAATTGATAAAAGGTGACAGTAAAGACTATTTATTTATATATAAAGCAATTCTTTTCTTTTTTTATTAGCAAACAAGTCAGAATGAAAACAATGTAACATCTCAATTCAACATCATCCAGCCCTCCCTCCCCCTCCCTCTTGAACCCTGCGGTCTCTTACAATGGGGAGCACACTGAATACATAACAGAGTTAACAGAAAAAGTCACAGGGATCCTGAAACATGAATTTCCATGAAAAAAAAAAAACAAACACTTGAAGTCATTGTTCTGTGTAATGTATTTGGAGATCTTCTCAGCAGCTATAGTCCAGATCTGTAATGTAGAAAGTTGTGCCATATTCACCTGAGCCGTGGATATTTCTAACATAATAATGTCTTGAAGTTGCATTAGCCACTTGTACATATCCAAAGTATGTGGAGGGAGCCAGTGTTGTGCTAACAATTTTTTGGCAGATTTCAACCCGGCAAGCCAAATCATTTTTTGCAACTTAGAAAAACTCAACACAGAATTGTCATTCAATAGTACTACAGCAGGGTTCACTGGTATAGGGTACTCAATAATTTTTGATAAGGTAGTACATACTGCATTCCAAAAAATTCTGACCTTTTCACATTCCCACATCATGTGGAAAAAGTTTCCAAGTTGTTGATCTATATAAAACAATTCTAATAAATTCTGTTCTTTTGAACTTTCTATTAACCGTTTGATTATTATTATTTTTTTAAATACCATGATATCCACAAAATATTAAGCTTCACAGCTGTTTTTTGTTTCTTGAGCAGCAAATCAGTATATTAGAATGATTTCATTAGAATCATGTGACACTGAAGACTGTTATAATTTCTGTAAAAAATTCAGCTTAACATATAATATCTTATATGATATCTTATATCGTATAAGATCTTAATTATATATTAAAAGCATAATGTTTATAGACTCTCTGACTCTCTATTAAAATTTTTATTTGTCAGGATCATATATAATAAGGGTCAATGTCTCAGTAACATCTTCAAGTGACATCTTAAATAATCTGTCAATGTTGAATGAGCTGTTCTTTAGACATGTGTTGTTGAAAATAATTTTCATCAGTGAATAGGGTTTCTCAGACTGCAGGTGTCGTGACATCAGCTCTTTTACTCTCATACTGTAAATGAAGAGCTACGACTTGAGTTTTTCTACACAGAAACAGAGCAAGAGGCAGATGCTTCCACGAACACATAAATTACTATGTGCAAAGCATTCAGACGTGGATGATCCTAATTCCTGACCACAAAGCTCTTTCACTCACACACACACGGGGTGAAATAAAAAGCTCATTATGTTCATGGACCTGAAGGTATGGCTGTATGCTCTCATCTCATCTCAAGGCTGTGAATATTAAAGAATTTCCCTATTTTATTTCTCACTCTCTCTCTCTTTTACCCCACAGGCTCTGAAGTGGAAATAAATTGCAATTACACCCATCCAGTTTCTTCTCTCTTTCCTTATTATTTCATTTTCAAAAAACAGTTTTTGTCCTCGTGTTCAGTCTAATCCTCACGAGCGGCATGCACAGTACTCATCTGTGTGTGATGAGATGTGGAAGTTCAGAAAGGTGGGGGGTAAGATATCGATCTTAACTTGAGAGTGATGCTCTTCTGATCTCTGTTGGGTTCTGGGCACACACACACACACACACACAAACACACTCCTGGGGTGGATTCCACAGTCCTGAGTGTACCCATGGCAACAAGAGAGGTGCAAGGCCCACTGCTGAAACATAGCCGAGGGTCTCATTTGTGTGTGTCCGACTCTAAACATGAAAGAGAGCACTGAGAACATGGTATGATATGTGGGTTTGTGTTGTAAATCATAAAAATTCATTTTGAAGCAACCCACTGACCTTATAAGAAACTTTGAGCCATCTTCGGGCAGCGAAGGTTTGTGTGTTTGTGTGTGTGTGTGTGTGTGTGCATGGTTGCATGTCATGGCTCCATGCGTCAGTAACGGTGTCTCATTAAGGCCAATTTAAAAGCAGCTGCTTCAGTTTTACTGCTCAAGTCTCTTGATATAGCTAACACCCGTTTTAGCTATTAAGTGGTGTTTCTCCGGCCGAATTTATAATGCTGGCGAGATGGAAATAAAAGGAAAACATATACGACCCTATAGATTAAACTCAGCGCTTTTGAAATGCCATCTAAGCACTGAAATGTAAGCTAAAGCTGGGAGGCATTATGGCTCTTTACTGTAAAGTTATTCATCATTTTCCACTTTTTTTCTCCATCTGTATCCATTCACTCCTTTTTGCATATATATTAGTGTGTGTGTGTGTGTGTGTTTGTATCTTAACAATGCTGCCCATTGTAAAACTGGCATCTAGAGCCTACATTACACACACACAAACAATAGCATATTCTCTATGAACCAAGTAAGAAACAATGAAAAAATAAAATAAAATACAACGTTCTGAAATGGAGCAATATTAAACTTATTACAAGAACTTAAGTCATTTAAGCTATGAGCAAGAGTGCTGTTTTAGGCCTGTGGATGTGCTGTTATTTTATACAAAAGTTCAATAAAAAAGAAAACGTTAATGCTAAGGAACCTGCATTTTAGACACAGCATTGCTAGTTACTTTCTATATTTTCCCTCCATCATCAAAAAAACATTCCAAACAAACCACAGTAGAATTGACCCTTTGCAGAGACCCGCCCTCTAGTTACTGTTGATACATCCGACACGCCACACATCGTGTTCTCACGCAGTGAAAAATACAAAGAGGAAACTGACAACGCATCGACAGACAAGACAGAGCAGGTTACTTTTGGTATGAAAATGTTGTCATTTTTTAAGAAATGCAAACAATAAATACTGTTTTGTGGCTCTTTAATGTGTCATGACAGATTGCTGTAGCTCCTCAGTTCAAGTGGCACGTGAACCAATTACAAGTTTGCAAGTTATAGCATGAAATAAACTTGAATGAACATCAGAAGGTATCTTGTTTCAACTGCAGAAAGATGTCAGTACAGACCATTGTTCAAGTCTACCAACGTTAATCTATTCTCCTGTCTGGTTTGTCTGTCGAACAAATTGGCAGATCAACATTTTGACTGGTCAGATCACCTGTCAATCAAACTCCTGGCGAAGGGTCAATTAAGGGCCGGTCACACTACAATTTCCAATCCATTGACTTCTATTCACAGGCATTCAAATGTGGGAAAATGGATATTTGGATGCAGCCCATCACTTGTTTAATTCCTGAATGAATCAGTGTTTTTGAACGAATCAGTTGAATGAATTATTCATTGACTTCAGACAGTCACATGTCGCCACCTACAGGCGTAACGATGTATAACCTGAAAGAGTCGGGGGACATTAATTATTAATTAACATTCTAAATGTTATATAATTTTACTACATTTTATATAATTTCATCGTATAATATCCTAATGTAAATGTGTTATTTGTTGAAATGCATTTTGATGCAAATGCAAATTAAAATGAGCTTGATGTCTAAGTGAGGTAATTTTACAAAAGTCGAGCTAAATTAATTTTGAAATATAAAAACCTTTCTACATTATAGATTTTTACTTCTAGAATAAATTAATTAGATTTAATATAATACAGCATTTCAATTTAATACCCTACCCTTGGATTCCCACATTCAGATTCGATCTTCCACAGGTGTCCTTTCATTCCATTAGAGTGTAATCTAGTACCATCGTCTTCAGCATTCTCTCTCTCAGTCTGTCTTTTTCTGGCTAATGTCCTGTTATGTGATTCTTTACCCAACAGCCCTCACATTGTTCTCCTCTCCTCCTCTCACATTCATCTTTCACTGCGTTCCCTCGCTCCGTTCCCCACTCCGTCCCTGATTGTCTTCAGATGACCTGCCATGAGATGACAGACCGACAGAAGTGTGACAGGAGCATGATAGTGATGTCCATCACAGCAAGAATATGAGAAAACAAAAAGTTAATGGTTCAAAGTACCAGCTTCAGACATAACAATGCTGGTTAGCAGTAGACTAGAACATAAACTAAAAATATTAAATAAATTGAGACTTGATGAAAGATCTGAAAACCAAGCTTTAAAATTAAATTAAATTAAATTAAAAAACAGACAGACAAAGCTTTACAAGCCAATTCGACTGTCATACATTCATCATATTACGTGTGTCATTACTTTGGCTCTTTCATGACCAGCGACACATTCTGAAGGTGTCTGAACATGACTCAAATCTTAAAGACAGGAGGAACCATAACTAGAAACACACTACAGGGAGAGACAGACAGTTTCAAATTAACTCAATTTAAGATGACCATGAACAAACCGGGCATCATTCTTTCTGTAAGAAATACAAATTAATCAACAGAGAACTTTCTCATGCTCACTCTAGATGCAGAAGATGCAAAGTTATTGACAGACAATAGCAACAGGGTTGATAAAAGCAGAGCTAAGAACAAAAAAGTGCTTAAAGCGTGATTCTACCTGTATGGCAGGGCATCATTAATATCTAATAAGCATGATATTATTCAGAAACTGTCACATGAGACTTTATGAAACATGAACTGAAATATGAGAAATCTTCTTTGTGTATTTTGCTTAAAAATCAAACTAACAGCAACGAAGCATTATATATATATTTTATGGGGTGGGGCATTACCCTATATAAAACTAGAGATTAGCTTCTTTTTATTATACTGTACTACCTAATACGTGTATAATACACCAAATATATATATGCATTATATATATATATATATATATATATATATATGTAAAAATTTAGTTCATTTTTTATAATATTGTTTATAACATTAATTAAATATTGTGTGTATACGTTACAATTTTTGATAAATATTTGTATTTCTTTTATGTTACTATAACATAACTATAGTTACTATAACTGTTATGGTTCATAGATGCATCGGCCCCTTCTGGTCGTTCGGTGTACTACTGTTGATTGATTATTAGGTTCAGCTGTGGCTCATCAGCTGCCCTATATTAGTCTCAGCGTTTGGTCTTGTCTTGTTTTGCTCGGTTCCTGATTCCTGCTCTCTGGTGGATTTACTGGCTGTAGTTTCTGGATTATTGGACTGGTTTCCACTCGGTGTCTCGTGGTTGGAGATTTATGCGTCTTTGCTCACTGCAGCCTAGCGTTACTGAGGAGGCCTGTCATCACTGCACCCACGACTATCTGTTTTCTGTGACTTTGCTTGTTTTGTTCACGTTTAATAAATTACCATCTAACCTCGCATTTGAATCCATCTTGTATTTCCTGACAATAACAAAATTGAGTTGTCATACAATGTTTAATAATTTTTTTGTATGTTTAGTACTTTATAGATGCTCCTATAGTGTACTGTGACATGTTGGGATTTGTATCTGATTAATAATGCACTAAAGTGAGGTTTCTCATTTTAATTATGCAGGTATATTCATTAAAATTAGTAATAAGGCTCTGAGGAGGTCAGGTACATTTTTGTTTGACAGATGTATTTTCAAGCCCGTCTGAATTGAACATGTCTGTGTTTTTGGTGCACAACCTAGTAAAAATTATACAGCAAATTTCCTCCTGTTTTTCTGCTCACTCTAAGGTCCCATGAGAAATATTTGGCTCACTATCGTGTTTCAGATAGGAATGTCTGTGAGTGTGTATATATACAGTATATATATATATATATACACAGTATATATATATATATATACACTATATATATATATATATATACAGTATATATATATATATATACAGTATATATATATATATATACAGTATATATATATATATATACAGTATATATATATATATACACTCTATGTGTGTGTGTGTGTGTGTGTGTGTCCTTTTTTTCACAACATATCTTCTCATTTGATTTGATCTTCACTGAATACCGTTGAGTTGCCTGGTGCACCTTCATTATGGTTTTAGACCTTTTTGCCAAGTTGCGGGGTAAAGTAACAGATGGTTCAAGCACTGATGGCATCCCATCCGACATAAAAATACAATTTAATCAATAAGGAGAATCTGATCACGGAAACTTAATTGGATTCAGCTTAATGAATCCCATCCATTATTATACACATAATGGTATAATTATATCACATACAGTTGAGGTCAAAAGTTTACAAACACCTTGCATAATCTGCAAAATGTTAATTATTTTACCAAAATAAGAGGGATCATACAATATGTTATTTTTTTATTTAGTACTGACCTGAATAAGATATTTTACATAAAATACGTTTACATATAGTTAACAAGATAAAATAATATGAAGTAACATAAAAATGTCTTATGGGAAGCATGTAAGTATATTCTGTAGCTTCTAAAGGGCAGTACTAAATGAAAAAAAAAAGATATTTAGGCAAAATAAGAAAAATGCACACATATTCATTTTGTTCAAAAGTTTACACCCCTGGCTCTTAATGCATGGTTTTTCCTTCTGGAGCATCAGTGAGCCTTTGAACCTTCTGTAATAGTTGCATATGAGTCCCTCGGTTGTCCTCAGTGCAGAAATATGGATCTCAAAATCATACAATCATTGTTGGAAAAGGTTAAAATACACAAAAATGCTGGAAAACCAAAGAATTTGTGGGACCTGAAGGATTTTTTTTTTAAGAACTGCAGGCAGTTTAACTGTTCAGGACATACAAGGGACTCATGAACAACTATCACTAAACAAAAAAAAAACAGCTGTGGATCATTCAGGTAACAACAGAATTAAGAATCAAGCGTATATGTAAACTTTTGAACGGGGTCATTTTTTATCAATTCAACTTATTTTCTCTTGTGGACTATATGTAAATGTCTGAATAAAAAAATAAATGTAAATGTCTAAATAAAAAATAACATGCATTTTGTATGATCCCTCTTATTTTGGTAAAATAACGAACATTTTGCAGATTCTGCAAGGTGTGTGTAAACTTTTGACCTCAACTATTTAGATGACATTTACATGACCTTCCATGACACTCACAACCAGAGAAACACCCGTCCCGTCTCAGTAAAAACCAGAGATCCCATGCAGTCCCATCTGAATCAGTGCATGAAATCACAGAGGTCCTCTGTTCATATGGTTACTCAAACATTATTTAGTAAACTAATCTCATCTGAATAGTGATTATGTTTAGCTTTAATGTATCGTTGATTAGTGAATCATCAGTAGTCTAATGTTCAGACTTGCTGATGTGACGCTGGTATCACAAACACGTAATGAAGCATATTATGGAACGATAGCTTTCAAGATTCACAGCTCACTGTGGAGCACATGAAAAACACGTCAAACATGTCTCACAGACAGTTTACTGAAACTGTATTTAGATTAATTTACACAGTTTTGCTAATGAATCATGTGCTTAAGATGAGGAGTGCACAAAAAAGCTTAGAAGATATTCACAAAAATACTCTTTCATATGATAAACAGTCTATAGTACTGTGTGAAGAGTTCATACATACACAAATTGAGTGTGAGAATCCAACAGGTCACTTTTAACATAGAGTCCACATGATCAAAGTCTTTAATACTATTTAATCACAGAGGCAAGGAGCTAATTCATCAATTTATATTTATATATGCAAAGATCCACCGCCGTTATTCCAACAATGCAAATGAGCGGAGAATCAGAGTGTTAATTCAGATCTTTTACACTCAAACCCCAGTGTGGCCTTGAATCCCGACCTCAGCTTTAGTCACACATGAGGGAATTCTAGAAATAAAAATGATTTTAATAAATGCATAATTCTGGCTGAATATGTGCACACTGGGGGACAGACAGGCAGAGCGTGTCCTATGTGCTATTCGAGCAGTAGGTTGGTCTCGCGGGGGTTTTAGAATCGGGTTTTATGATTATTGTTGTGTGTGTGTGTGTGTGTGTGTGTTCATGCATCCGCTAAAGTTCCGTCACATCAAGCCGAAATGGTGTGATTGCTATGACGACGTTTTGATGGACAGCTCAAAGCTTCTTCAGTGACAGGTGGAAGTGACAGAGGGTGGGGTATCTGTTGTGACACGCCTCCTGAGAGCTGTCAATCACATTGATTGGTAGGCCTCAGTAAGCTGAAGCTCTCTAGCCGTTTGGCCGTTTGACAGTCCATGACAGTGGAAGTGGAGCCACTGTGGGAATGAGGACAATAAACAGTGTTGTTTAGTTTACTAATAAGCCCAGACGGAGTCTGTGGAGCTTTTTACATTTTCTACACTGGCTTTGGGGGAAATCTGATTAAAACTATGTATTCTGAGACATTTGAGATCTTTTTTGAGATATACTGTACATATAGTGTTTAATATTTCAAATAATTTAGTATTCATATTTTTAAAGTTTTAAATCATGCAATACTTCGGGGTTGGTAACATCTTTTAATATTTTTGAAATAATGCTCCCCAAGGGATTAAAAATACAGGGAAAGCAGTATTATTATGAAATATTATTGCAATTTGAAATAACTTTTTTTTTTCTACTGCATTATATTTCAAAATATAATTTATTTGGTGATGGTAAAGCTAAATTTTCACCAGTCATTTCTCCAGTCTTCATTGTCACACGATCCTTCAGAAATCCTTCTAATGTGCTGATTTGCTGTTTGCTGTACATTTCTTATTATCATTGTTGAAAAGTTGTGCTGCTTCACATTTTTGTGGAAACTAATTAGCTACACTTTTTTGTACTGGGTTCTCCGATGAATAGAAAGTTAATCAAATTTTGATGTTCAAAAAAAAAAAAAAAAAAAAAAAAAAAAAAAAAAAAAAAAAAAAAAAAAAAAAAAAAAAAAAAAAAAAAAA
>NW_015544132.1:2598-3625 GCF_001515605.1 Sinocyclocheilus anshuiensis | reverse complement strand
TAATGCTATACTATGTCTTTACTACCACTTTTGATCAATGTATTTCATCCTTGCTGTATAAAAGCATTAATTTCCCAATCCCTGACCCCCAATGTATATAATAATTTAAAAATAATTGAAAATAAATATTTGAAAATATGAAATTACAGTGTGTGTGTGTGTGTGTGTTTGTTTGTGTATATATACAGTGCACAGCATAAATGAGTACACCCCCTTTAAAACTTAACAAATTCAGTAATTAATCTTTACTTAGAAGACATGTTAGGGTTCTTTGGAGATGTAATGTTCCAACAAGCCTGCTTGATCAATTACCAAAGAAGAATGCCAAAATTATTCAGCAAAATAAGATTTTCTTATCAAAGTGATAACATTTTGTGTTGCAAAAATGAGTACACCCTCCTGAAAGTATATAGGTTTAAGGCTATTTTTGATCAACAGGTAAGTATATTGAACCAAAACGTTTAAAGACAAGTAATTTCCTGACAATTAAAAGTGTTATATAGCCCACTGAATAATCCTCGGACTTAATGCTGGCAGCAGTGGAACCACTCGGGAGAGAACTGCCAGGTGACTTATTTCTTAGCATAAAAGAGGACAATGCTACAAGAGGAATACCAAATTATTGTTTTAAGTGTGAAAATGTAGCAGAAGTAGCACCAACATTAAAAAAACAATGGACTTGTGATAAGGCTCCTGAAATAATCAGGTCTTCACTTTAAGTTTTCATTTAGTGATGAGTGAAAAAGAGCAGGAGAAATAATGTGTCTCTATGAAAAGAGTGACACTTTATCTCACAGAGTATGACGCAGCCTGCAGAAGTGACATGCATGGTTGTTGTCACCACTAGAATTACCTACTGTAGCCAAAGCAAAATAAACTCATTTAACCTCTTCCAGGGCCCATATTTACAAAATAGAGACTTCTGGGAATCCATACTCTGGTCTCAAGAGACCAAGTCAATCATTTCGGATCCAAAAGCATCCAAAATGTTCTGGTGTTGCTAGAGGAGGAGTACAGTGAGAAGTGC
>NW_015544132.1:1610-1928 GCF_001515605.1 Sinocyclocheilus anshuiensis | reverse complement strand
AACTGAAATAAGCATCATATGACCCCTTTAATGCTCTTGAGCAGCTGTGGGGGATTCTGTAGAGAGGAGCTGAGCAACACTCCCCATTAAAGATCAGAGCATTTAAGGAGGTCGTCCTCCAGGAGTTAAACAGCACAGATGTGAACATTTGTCATGAACTTGTACACTCAGTGCCAAGAAGGGTCAGAGCACTATACTTTAAGTTCTGGAGGACATACTAAGTACTAGAATATAATACGATTTCTGAATCAAATCTAGGGTGTACTCATTTCTGCAATCCTTCATTTAAACAAAATTGGCTAATTTACTTATTTTACA
>NW_015544132.1:0-1415 GCF_001515605.1 Sinocyclocheilus anshuiensis | reverse complement strand
CACCCCCAGCGCACCTCTCACACAGGCCGTGTGTTTTAACACACTCTACATTTGTCTTTTCTAGAAGAGGGCGTATATGTGTGTGTGTTGTCATGTCCAGGCGCACAATAGCGGTTAAACAGGCTCAGGATTCAGAGTGAGGTGAATAGCTATAAATAAAGACAGCCACGTTCCCTTTAAAACCGAGGTGTGGAGATGAGCAACCGGATGCTGTGATATCCAAATTCCGGACATGAAACTCAGTTTATCCCAAAGCATAACAACAGTTGTCATTGTCAACATTGTCAAAAACAACAGATTATTCATGTAATGATGACTCTTGTCAAGTGGGGAATTTTGACATTGCCTTTATGTGTTTAGTATAAACACTGACAAATTGTTTTGTCATGAACCATATGTGTATGTCACAATCCTTCGATCTGAATCATATAGCGCATTCATATGATATTACAAATATTGAGTTTTGGTGTCAGTAATGCTGACCGCACCGCACCTCTGGTCCTCTCTGAGACAATACAGTCATTGTTTCTCAATTCACATCCACCCGGGCCTTCATTTAAATCCTGAACTATCAACACATCCAGTGATAAGAGAACTAGACACTCCTTGAATGACAAATCCCAGAGAGAAGATCTCTAGTGTTAATTCAACACAAAGAAAGAATCACGTTTTGAAACATTAACAGTATTATCTTTCTCTCGGTTTAATGTTTGCTTTATGTATCCTTCCCCACCAGAGACTTTTCTGGAACAAATAATTCAACTGCGACACGTGGCTCCTCTAAAAGAGAGCCAGTCGCAGTAATCGGCACAGATTATTTTCGAGTAGCTCTCCAGGGACTTCAAGCTCTCTCAAAGCCACAGATTCATTTTATTCACTTATCCAGGCATATCCATATATATTCAGAGGTATGCCAAATGAATGAAATGCGTAACGTGGTTTAACAGGAACTGGTGGAACAATGCAACTGGTAATCTCTGTTTCACCCAAGATCAAGATAGTTAAATCATATTTCATCTTGTTTGTTCGACTCTCAGATGTGACTTCCAGAAGCTTCACTCTTAAAAATAAAGGTTCTTTATTGGCATCAATGGAAGTCAGCTTCACTCTTAAAAATAAAGGTTCTTTATTGGCATCAATGGTTCCACAAAGAACTTCTACCGTCCATGGAACCTTTTCATTCCACTAAAGGTTCTTTACAGTGGAAAAAGTTTCTTTAGATTATTAAAATGTTCTTCAGACTAAGAAAAAAAAATGGTTCTTTTAAGATCTGTTCACTGGTCACTGAAAGTTTCTTTGCGGAACCAAAACTGGTTCTTCTATGACATCTCTGTGAAAACCCCGTTAAAGGTCCCCTGAAATGCTTAGAAACAGCGTTACTCTATGTGTTGACGTCATTTTAACTGAAACAGGAA
>NW_015544131.1:394749-397914 GCF_001515605.1 Sinocyclocheilus anshuiensis | reverse complement strand
TTTGTGTGTGTGTGTGTACATTAAGGTTACATCTGCACACACGCAACATGTTTTAAATGCCCATATTAAATTTTTGATAGAATGCAAGTTATCTTTTGGCTACATGGATGCAAAATGCATATTGCCATGCTTATTTACAGTAAAAAAAAATCCTGGTGTTTACAGCAGATGTGTTACTCATGATGGATATTACCAGCTGTGTCCAACAACCAAGACATCAAGAACATCTCCACTACAATGGTCTGTTTACAGTTGTGATTTCCAAAAAGGCTGTCAAATCATTTGAACTGTATTGTCAGCAATGTTAAGCTTAGTGATAGTTTTAAGAAAATGTTCAAGTACACTAAGCAACAAGACAAAGTAATGAATCAGGAAACTGGTTTTATTGTTTTTATCAAATTAATTAACTACCAAAAACAACAATTCCTACATAACAGCAGGAGAAGAGAGCAACTTGTTAGAACCTGTTTTTGAAAACCACATCTTCTTTAAGGAATAATTCGATGAAGAAACAAACTCATCTTGGATGGCCGGAGGGAGAGTTAAATTGCAGTAGATTGTCATTTTTGAGTGAACTATTACTTTAAAGATCATGTTCGTGAACTGACACTGTACTCAGCCTCGTGTATCAACTGCAGTATCTTTATTTGTAGCGAACTCCTGGTTTCCCTGGGTAGACGGGAGAGAGCTGGGTGAATGCAGTTGAGGAAGCTGCTTACATCATCCTCTTTTCTTTTACAATGGACATTATTTCACTTTCAAATTCATCCATGGCACTTGATTTTCTTTTTAGATGCAGTGGTGCCCTGGCTGCTGGTGCCTGATACAGGGACTTGGTGGCTCGGGACCTGGACGCTCGGGACCTGGAGGCTCGGGACCTGGACGCTCGGGACCTGGTTGCTGGGAACCTGACGGCTGAGGACCTGAGTGCTTATGATGGGGACCTGGCACTCAGGGACCTGTCAAGTCAAATTTATTTGTCTAGCTCTTTTCATAATACACTTTTCTGAAAGCAGCTTTACAAATAGTCATCCTGTTTTTCTACCGTGTCTTGGGCACACACCTGAGATCTTAAATGTAAAAAAGTATTAAACGAAAGTACACGGTAGTCAAAGTCTAATTTCAGACAGAATTGCTATATTGTGATGTCTACCTGGCTGCTGGTTCTTGGGAGTCTGGCGGGAAACCTGGAAATTGCATTTTACATGATTTCCAGTCTTGGAAAAGTCATGAAAATTGAATAAAATAAAATCTTTTTTTATTATTATAATACATATATATTTTTTCATAAGTCACAATAGGGAACTATTCTGCACGTGTTCCTGCACCTATTTGCTTGTGCCTGCACTTGATTCCTGCCTGATGGTCAGTTGTTTTTCTTGAAGTATTTGTGGATAATTCCCACTTGTGGGTCTTTCTGCCACAAATACTTCAATAAAACTCATTATATCAAAAAACCTCCATCTTCTTCTGTGTCCTCCTTCACTTCCACTTCTCTTACTGTCTCTTTGTATCCGTCTCTCTCTCATGTAGGCGTCTCTGAGCCCACGCCATATTTTCTTGCAAGTCTCAACTGAAAAATAAAAGAATATTGCCAAGTTCATGCAGCAGAGTTTGCTTTTGAAGTCTGTTTGGGAAGTTGACACACACACACACACACACACACACAGTCAAACCAAAAATTATTCAGACATTTTTGATATATTTTTACTAGTGGGTGCAGGACACTATAGTTAATTTGTGTAAGTGAGGATAGCAAAATAAAGTAAACTGTGACGACATTATACCAAAAAATGATTCATACAGTGGACTACCAGTTAAATTGATAAACATTTGTTACCAAAAATTATTCAGACACTTTGACCTGACCATGTTTTGTTTAAGTGTTATCTGACATAATTAACATTATTTTTTTCTGACACAGTTTAACTCTGAGATCTTGTCCTTCGCATGCGTATGAATGGAAGTCAATGGAACGAAAAGTGCAGTGTGACCGCCCCTTTAGTCATGTGGAAGAAACCTTGGTTCTTGTCTCAGGGCCCGGTGCTGGGTGCTCCTTGTTGCCGTGTAAGGCTAGCGACGGTTGCTTGTGGACCTGTTTGCGACTCAGATGACATCGCACTGTCCCCTCTGGTTCTCTCTGACTCATCCAGCTCCTCTTGGCGCTATGGTGCAGACTTGGCCTAGGCTTCGTCTGTACGCTTTTCCCTCGATTGCTCTGCTCCCGGGAGTTCTGGAGAGAGTCCGCCGGGACGGGGCCCGTCTGTTGTTAGAAGCCCCGTTCTGGCCGGGCCGAGTATGGTTCTCGGACGTGATTTCCCTTCTCGACAGCTCTCCGTGGGAGATCCCCGTCAGGAGGGACCTCCTCTCACAGGCGGAGGGCACGATCTTTCTCCCCCACCCGGAGCTGTGGAAGTTATGGGTGTGGCCCCTGAGGGGGCACAACTCGTAGCTTTTGGTCTCTCAACTGAGGTTGTTGAGACCATCCTCCAATCCAGAGCTCCCTCAACGAGGAAACTGTATGCCTTGAAGTGGAAACTTTTCACTTCTTGGTGCGGAGACCCAGCTAACTGCCCGGTTGGTACAGTTCTGGAGTTCATGCAGGCCCGTTTTTGACCCACTCCACCCTAAAAGTCTACGTGGTGGCCATTTCGGCCTACCGCGCCCCTATTGGTGGCCAGTCAGTGGGCAGACACCCCCTGGTTTTACGTTTACTCCGCGGTGCGCTGAGGCTGAGGCCTCCGGCCAGAGAAGCTTATGCTAAGCGGTGGATCAGAATGCTATTCCACAGCCTCGAGTCCTCTGATCTCCCCTCTCCATTGGGGGTCAAGACTCACTCCTTCTGAAGTTGGCCTTTGAGCGGGATGTCCCCATCTATTTTGTCAGGTGCCTACCAGCTTTCTGCGCCACTCCTGGCTCCGTTCTCTCGCTTTAGCTGCTTTTCACACTAGGCAGGGATTTGTAACTCTGGCGGTGTGGGCATTCTCGTTCCCGTAGCGTTTCGATGCAGCTCGAGTTTCTGAAGGGGAATGTCTCCAGGTTACGCATGTAACCATGGTTCCCCAAAGGGAACGAGACGCTGCGTCTCAGGGCCATACTTCCGGCATCCCTGTCAGCGCTTGCTTCATTCCTAGAAGCTGACGCCGGTTCCACCGCACGTGCTTT
>NW_015544131.1:393013-394678 GCF_001515605.1 Sinocyclocheilus anshuiensis | reverse complement strand
CGTAGCGTTTCGACGCAGCATCTCGTTCCCTTCGGGGAACCATGGTTACATGCGTAACCTGGAGACATTTTTTACTATCCTATGAAGCTTAAAAAACGCTTTTCCCCACTCATTTCAATACAGAAAAATATTTTGTCAATATTGATTCAGCATAGTTTTGCGGCTATCAGAGGCGAAACCATAGCTGCATCCATAGACCAGAAATCAGAAAAGTGGTCGAAAGTGGACAAAAGCGATTTAATAAAGTGTATTCTAAGGCAACTTTACAGAACCAAAATAATAACATTGCTTTGTTATATTTTGGTATTTTAGGTTTTTTTTACTACCCTATAAGCTAAAAAATGAGCTTTTCCCCACTTATTTCAATACAGAAAAATATTTTGTCAGCCAAAGATGGTAAAAATGAGCTATCATTTATTTTTTCAATCTATCTGAAATACTATTAAACCTATGTTGTTTTCCTTTAAATTTTGTGACTTTTTCTAATGTAGGGTCATGAACATGCATGCAAAGTTTCAACGTGCTGATGTGTTTTTACATGATAAAAAAAAAATGTTACGTTCATACTGTTCCTGGGTCAATTTGACCCACCTACTTTAATGTTCTAAGGCAACTCTACAGACCCAAAATAATAACATTTATTGGTTAGATTTTGTTATTTTATTTTTTTTACTAACTTATTAAGCTAAAAAGGTGCTTTTCCCCACTTATTTCAATGCAGAAAAATATTTTGTCAGCCACAGATGGTAAATATGAGCTATCTTTTATTTTTTCAATCTATCTGAAATACTATTTAACTCATGTTGTTTTTCTTGAAATTGTGTTACTTTTTGTCATTTAGGGTCATGAACATGGATACACAGTTTCAACACACTGATGTGTTGTGAAATGTACATACATAATTTTTTATACGTTTGTGATGTTCACGGGTCAATTTGACCCGCATAGGCAGCCATTCAAAAGCATCTGTACAAACACAAAATAACAACAAATTCCTTTGTTGTATGTCAGAGCTCCTCAACTCTAGTCCTGAAGTGCCTCCTAGTGTCAGTGTCTTGATGAGTTTAACAACTTTTTAATTTCAAAGTTTGAGAAAACAAAACTGTTTAGCCTTTTAACTGTAAGTCCCACTTTTTGAGCATAGACATATAAATGACTTTTCCAGCCAAAATTCTTATAAAACTTGAATACTTCAGAGCACAGACTTAAAGGAGACATATAATGCCCCTTTTTACAATATGCAATATAAGTCTCTGGTGTCCACAGGATGTGTCTGAAGTTTCAGCTCAAAATACTCCACAGATCATTTATTATATCATTTTGAAAATGCCTATTTTGAGTGGAAGCAGAAACACTGTTTTTCGGGCCTGTCTCTTTAAATGCAAATGAGCTGCTGCTCCCCGCCCCCTTTTCCAGAATGCCATTACAGCTCGTACCTGCTAAAAACATCTGTTTTGGTTCTGATTATCATGTTTATCGTGCTGAAATCATGTGTTTTAAACCATATGAGTTTAAACTTGTGATATACTGTTTTCTGAGTGCACACATCCGAAGCACACGGACAGAAAGTGGCTGTCACAGCATGTGAGTACTAAACTAAGTTCTCATTCACACACAAGTTTATGTTAAAAACACACGAGTTACAAAAACAGTCGGTTATGTCTA
>NW_015544131.1:385491-392772 GCF_001515605.1 Sinocyclocheilus anshuiensis | reverse complement strand
ATCTTGACATAATGGTCTTAAGTGGACAAACGACACTAAATAAGACTCACAACAAATAGCGACTGACACACACAGAGCGCTTGCTGAATGACAAAAGCTGACACCGGGTCCACCCCACGTGCTTTTATAGCTTCCTGGTCACTATGTTACCTGCCTGTGACGTCTTGCGGACTGATTAGACTGATTACACATGTGATTCAGAGCGTGGTCACGCTGAAGGCGCTCCCGTAGCGTTTCGCTCGTTCCCTTTGTGACTTTTTCTAATGTAGGGTCATGAACATGCATGCAAAGTTTCAACGTGCTGATGTGTTTTTACATGATAAAAAAAAAATGTTACGTTCATACTGTTCCTGGGTCAATTTGACCCACCTACTTTAATGTTCTAAGGCAACTCTACAGACCCAAAATAATAACATTTATTGGTTAGATTTTGTTATTTTATTTTTTTTACTAACTTATTAAGCTAAAAAGGTGCTTTTCCCCACTTATTTCAATGCAGAAAAATATTTTGTCAGCCACAGATGGTAAATATGAGCTATCTTTTATTTTTTCAATCTATCTGAAATACTATTTAACTCATGTTGTTTTTCTTGAAATTGTGTTACTTTTTGTCATTTAGGGTCATGAACATGGATACACAGTTTCAACACACTGATGTGTTGTGAAATGTACATACATAATTTTTTATACGTTTCTGATGTTCACGGGTCAATTTGACCCGCATAGGCAGCCATTCAAAAGCATCTGTACAAACACAAAATAACAACAAATTCCTTTGTTGTATGTCAGAGCTCCTCAACTCTAGTCCTGAAGTGCCTCCTAGTGTCAGTGTCTTGATGAGTTTAACAACTTTTTAATTTCAAAGTTTGAGAAAACAAAACTGTTTAGCCTTTTAACTGTAAGTCCCACTTTTTGAGCATAGACATATAAATGACTTTTCCAGCCAAAATTCTTATAAAACTTGAATACTTCAGAGCACAGACTTAAAGGAGACATATAATGCCCCTTTTTACAATATGCAATATAAGTCTCTGGTGTCCACAGGATGTGTCTGAAGTTTCAGCTCAAAATACTCCACAGATCATTTATTATATCATTTTGAAAATGCCTATTTTGAGTGGAAGCAGAAACATGGAGATATATTGGAAACATGCTGTTTTTTCAGGCCTGTGTCTTTAAATGCAAATGAGCTGCTGCTCCCCGCCCCCTTTTCCAGAATGCCATTACAGCTCGTACCTGCTAAAAACATCTGTTTTGGTTCTGATTATCATGTTTATCGTGCTGAAATCATGTGTTTTAAACCATATGAGTTTAAACTTGTGATATACTGTTTTCTGAGTGCACACATCCGAAGCACACGGACAGAAAGTGGCTGTCACAGCATGTGAGTACTAAACTAAGTTCTCATTCACACACAAGTTTAAGTTAAAAACACACAAGTTACAAAAACAGTCGGTTATGTTTGTGAAGGTAAACAGCTGGGAAATAAATTGCATGTTTATTTTAGATCACACAAAAACATGTGTATACAATAAGAGTGTGTTTGGCACCATATCACAAATGAAGAATCTATCGCTATTTATCTATTGCTCTGTCATTTCTTTGAAAAACGGTCACTAAATATGAAAACTAGAGTCCGAAACCTTTCAAATGATATATAGTTTGTCAAGATTACTTTAAGTTTAGACCAAGATATTATTGTTAAAAAATGTGTAATCGCAAACATCTCACAGGTGTGGGGGAGGGGCAGTAAAAAATAGTGGTTAAAAACATTTTTATAAATCATAAAATTATTGAGCTGATGAGTCTCAATCAAACGGTGCTTTGAGATCCAGTGTGAAGCGCTTGCATTCAGCCAAGAACACAAATAACTGTTTACAGCCAGATGAAACAGCGCTGACAAACAGGAGAAACACTGTGCGCAACGATACAGTCAGAAGACTTTTTAATCTACAAATCGCCATCATTTACCATGGATTTACTGTAGTAGCACTAACTGCACCATGGTATTGTGTCAGAAATGTGGGTATTTGTGTCGAATTTGATTATTAATGTAGACATCATTAAATGTATTGAAGGAGGAGTAATGGAATATAATTACAGTATTTTTTTGTGATAAAGCTATAGTGTTTATGCATTTATACTAAATTTATTTAGACTAGCTACGGTTTTTCATACAAATACCTAAAAACCATATTACATTTTTACCATGGTATTGAGGTGCTATTTGTGGTTTTAACTGTGATTATCATGATATAAATGTATGCTACTATGGAAGACCAGTGGTTAATAAAAAAAAAACAACAACAGGCAGAATAATTAAATTTCACCATATAAAAATGAGGTTGCTACAATACTTAGAGATATTACTGATTTTGATAATGAACATAAATCTACATCTGCATCCTAACTCAAGCTACTATCAAATGTGTATTTCTAAGAGACAAACAATTTTATATTATTATTATTAATATTATCAGGCAACACAAACCTTTTTCTTGATTTGAAACAATATTACTCATTAGAACGTGCAGAACTAAGAAATAATTTTTTTCTATTAAGGTATTTATTTTGTTAAGGAAAAATGACTGGAAAAGTGTAAAAAAATCAAAAACGTTAAGTGTTTGTCGTGTTCTGACCATAAAGAATAGTTTAAAACCACAATTAACTATCTGGTTTTTACAACTTTCACATTGGAGCAAAAATCTGCCTAAAGAAATAAAAATTTGACATGTATCGTGATAATTATCGATATCGACTGATATGAAAAAACATTATCATGATCATTTTTTGGCCATATCGCCCAGCCCTACATTGAACCCAATTCGGGTCAATTTGACCCGGACGATACAGGAAGTCACCTGTTTTTGAACAGTACATGAGGGTTAAATGTGCAAGCTTTTGCAAATGCACTGCCATATCAATTGCGGAATGGCTCTCATTATATTCCTCCTCCTCTACTATCGTCCATACCTGAATATCTACGCCGCTGGCCATGTTCCTTACCGGCCTGGAGGCAGAGGCGACATCAGGGAAAAACGGGGTGGCACAGCTGTTAAGGCTGGCCGCACACTAGACGATTTTCAAATCTTAAACGATTTTAAAACCATGGGACACCACAGACATGAAGACAATTCAACCGATTTTTAGCCTTATAATCCTCTGAATGCACACACTAGATGATTCAACCAGACTGCGAGACCACACACTTGTCGATTGTAGGAACGATTTCACAGTGACACGTGATCTCACAGAGACTCACGAGATCAAACGTGACTAGAGAAGATAAACAAATAGAGGACAATCAATGTTGTCAGTTGGCTCTCCTGGCGCGTGTTCTGTTTCACAGTGAAAAACAAAGTATAGAAAAGAATATGGGTGATGTTCTCTGCTTTCATGGCATGTTTGTGGCTGCCAAGTTTCAGCTATAAAAGCACGCAACATCCGGTAGGTGACGCTTGCTCGCTCTCATTGGCTATCGCGGGTATCACGTCAGAGGCAGCCCGATCAAGAGTCGTAAATATCAAACATGTTTAATATTTACAATTTGAGTTCGGGGACGCTCCGTCTCAATCGGGAGCAGTTAAATAATCGTAATGACACCACAAAATAGAGGATATTTTGGACAAATAATCGTTTGCGACAAGCCTTGAATTGGGCCACACCCCCCGATCGTTCGGGGATACAAATCGGGCATAAAATCGTCTAGTGTGCGGCCAGCCTAAGCTAAGGATTGCGCTGCTGAAACACAGAAGGCTTCCTATCTCTTCTGGTCTCTGTTCAGATTGAGTCTCTGGAGGTCACGTTGTTCGCTGGCGCTCCCTTGATCCGATTCGGGAGTGGATATACCCCTTGGTTCCGATTGCAAAGGTCCTGCTCTCCGGTGCATATTCTCCTGCATCTTCTCCTCGCTTTTATCGTGGGGGAGTGTGTTTGAAGCATTTTCACTCTCTACCCCGGGCAAAGCAACGCAAGGAATCTACCTCAAATCCTCTGTATTTAAGGATGGCTTTGATTAACACCAGATCAGACGTTAATAAGACTTTTAATTTGAAGTGGCTCGTTTTCCACCCGGAACCTGGATTTTTTTTTATTTCTTACTGAAACCTGGCTCTGTCCGGGCGATTTGAGCTCTTTTTCTGAACTTTTGCCATCTAAGTGTTTTTTTTTTTTTTTATTCCCCATGCACAATTGGTCGGAGTGGCGGACTTGCCTCTATTTATAAAGATAATTTTACCTGTTGCTCGGTGGCGACTAACAACTACAGTAGCTTTGAACTTCAATTGTTTGTTTTAGAAGTCGGCGATCCGCTTTTGATAGCGGCAATTCATCGACCGCCAAAGTATAATACAAACTTTTTAATGGAGTTTGCAGAGTTCCTGGGTGATTGTCACACTTCACTCAAGGAGCACGGGAACGAAGGCGCGAAGAGATGAGGAGTATTGCAAAACAAAAGGCTTTTAAAGAAGGCAAGCTGGGAACTCGGGGAACACTGGAGACATCAGGCAGACAAAATGACATTTAACAGCAGACCGCAAACGAGAGGTAGAACACACTTTAAATACACAGAAACAAATGGGACACACCTGGGAACAATACGAACTAAATGGGTAACACCTGGGGCCTGTTTCAGAAAGGAGGTTAAGTGAAAACTCTGAGGCTGCATTCCACTCCCGTTTTAGACACGCACTCCTGAACTTCCCTACGCACTTCCCCTCGGGGGAATCCCTGCCGCCATTTTGAAGTGCATTCCACTTCGTGAAGTGGACGAGGGAAGTTTATATAGACAGACCCTCGCTCCCTCGATTTTGACCGAGGGAGTCTACTTCATATGTTTATTATGTCTGTGTTATTCACTGTCGCACATAAAACAAAATGATTGTTTTGGGAAATAACAGAATACTGGACATTCATGTTATTATTATGATTAATAGCTGTCATTTATGTCTTTCGCAAGCACAATTGTTAAAGAAATTATGCTGGATGGAAAGGTGACCGGTGCCCAGGCTTCCAAAAAAATGGGAAAATGTAAAGAAAAAAATATAAGGTAGCATGTTTATTCAAATTATCTGTAATTTACCAAAAAAAAAAAAAAAATGCTGCTGACATTTAAGTGCTGAGTTGCTGCTGGACACTTTGAAATTATAGTGCTACAGTTTTCCAAGTTGTAACGCTGTTCTGTTCTTTCAAACCTTATTCAGGAGCTCCGGAACCCACCAACAGACCAGGGGGAACCCAGTGCATGCACGTGGTAGTGGTTTAGTTTAATGCATTTCACTATTGGAGCAAGGGCCAGCATTACTTCCCCCTGTTTTAATTTCATCTGCTTTGGCAACCCCACCAAATTAATCTAACCAGCCGGTGCCATCCTCTTACATACCAGATCCACCTTCACCTGTGGCCCCAGAATCCCCAACCCACACACAGCCATCAACAGCAGCCATCATTACTAGTAGCCAACCCCACCCACAGCCATCATCATCATCAGCCTCTGTCACATCAACCATTGCTCTCTCGCCTGCCTCCCAGTCTGATTCCTCTGGCAATAGCCCCAAAACCCCCACACCAAAAAGACGAAGGAAAGACCCTTTGCTTAATTTTATGCAGAGGGAGGCAGACAGAGATGCACAGAGGTTTCAGCATCTGCAATCTCAGACTGACCGCCTCCTAGACATACTGGAGAGGCTGGCTGACAGTTCTAAGCACTAGCAAAACAATACTAAAAAAGGAACAAGAATTGTTCCTGTTATACAGTATCTGCATAATATTTCGTTTTTATTAATTGATTTGTTGACATATATTTTCATAAAAAGGAGAGATTTAAGATGTGTTCTTAAGATGTGCAAGAATTACAGTTGTTATTGACAAGAGAAAAAAGTAATTAAGTGCATTATTTCAGTTTAATATGGCACATTTACATTGTGACTTTACATACTTTGCATGTTTTCTTGACTTAGCAAAAAAATAAATGACAAGAAATATTTTGAATTCATTTCACTGTTTACACTGCAAAGTTCTTCAATAAAAAGAACACTACAAAAAAACGTTTTTGAGTCTGAATGTATAATTACCACTACAGTTTTAAACATTTAACTATTTACATATGTAGCAAATAGTTTTCTTTAATAAACAATTTCATAAATTATTTATGAAAGAAATACAGTTTGCTGCCTACAAGTAGTTGTGGTCATGTAGCTGGGTCCTGGGTGCCGAAATCTGGTGAGCGAGTGTGTTCCTCAGAGCTGCTCCACTCAGGTCTCCAGAGCCCATTTGAGGAGGTGGTCCCACATCATTTTCTGCTGCGATCAGGTCCAGGATCCTCCACGTCCCCAACCCCAAGGCATATATTATGCAATACAGTACAACATGCGATGACGTCAGGGACAAAATGTGAGTCAACTTCAAGGGCCTTAAAGAAGATACTATGTCACCTTGTCTTCATCATCCCGAATGCTCTCTCAATTACACACCTGGCTTTTGAAACATGGGCATTAAAACGTCCCTCAATGGTTCTTTAAATGGTGTAATAATGCATATGGGATGTTCAATGCATGGGTAACCACCATCACCTAGAAAAAAATATCCTGCTGGTGGATAGGGAGCTTCTGTGTATACTGGACTGTTTTTCAGTACTCTTGTGTCGTGGACTGATCCTGGATACCCAACAAAAGTGTCCAGAAAAATTCCACTGCTGTCACATATGGCCTGTAATTGAACAGAATAAAAGAGTTTTCGATTGAAGTAATCCTGTGCATCTGGTCCTACAGGTTTTTTTTTATTCTAACATGGCACCCATCAATGGCACCCACACACTTTTTGAAGAAATGGCTATGGGCCAGTCTGGCAAATCCTTCTCCAGCTTTGTCAAAGTCCTGAGGTTTAGGAAACTGAATACACTTGGTTCGTAGAGCTACAACTTTCAAGGCAATTGAATGGACAATCCGAAAGACACTGGTCTTTGGAATGGAGAACACACTAGACACAACACTATAAGAAGCCCCATGCCCAAGCCAATAGAGAAACACAAGCACCTCAACTACAGGATTCCAGCCATGCCTCTTTTTAATGCCAAGTAGTTTAACCAACATAGATATGGCATCTGGAGACAGTCTGAAGTCAGTCTTTTGGCGCTTTTCCACTGCATGGTACGGCTCGGTACGGTTCACTTTTTGGGATTTTCCACTGGGTACCTGGTACCTGGTACTTTTTTTAGTACCACCTCGGTTGGGGTTCCAAGTGAACCGTACCGTTACCAAAACGTGACGTGTAAACTGTGCTGGT
>NW_015544131.1:378762-385463 GCF_001515605.1 Sinocyclocheilus anshuiensis | reverse complement strand
AAACTCTGCTGATCACGGATTGGCCGGAGAGAATCGTCACTACCTGCGTCACTGAACTTGCGACACAAACATAAAAGAACGGCTAGATTTAAATCAGCACAGCCAGCGAAGGATCGAGCTCTAAAGCGGTACTGAACTGCAGTGGAAACGCAAACCGTGCCGAGCCGAGCCGAGTCGTACCACGCAGTGGAGAAGCGCCATTAGTGTCCATAATTTCTTCAAAGTAAATCTGAAGTACTGGCAGACTGGGGTTGACCTTTGCAATTTGCCTTTGGTGCTGAAATTTGGAAGAATAAATATTTATTTTAAATAACATGAAAAATAACAGTAACAACAATATACTGCATCTAATAATATAATGAAAATAATAATAATAAATGTATATGTATATTAGTACATAACTTTAGTACATTATTAGTACATGACTATTCATTAATGAGTACTTTAATAGGATAGTTAATATTAAATACAGTAATTAAATTAGGTTAAGTTTATGATTGTCATGATTAAAAGGTGAAAATGACAAGTGAATTTTTACATAGAAACATGTATGTTGCCAACAGTAATCAAGACTATGGTAGACTCTGGAGGAAAGTGAGCAGTCGCAAGAAAAAATAGCTCTTTAACGGATGGTATTGCGCATTCAAATTTATGCAGTTGTGGTTCTAAATGAAATAGAAATATCAATATTTAAATTATTAATACACAATACTGTTACAAATAAACTTAACCTGAATCTGGGATTGCGTCAGTCTCTGAAAACGTTTTCTTTTCAGGTGCAGAAATTGCCAAATAATTCCGCAAAGTGACACCACTCCTAATGAAAGAGTGACCACGGTCTCCACTGCGGGTTCCATTTTCCATGTGATCAAGGGCTTAGGGCGTTCCATTTGAACCCATTTCAAGTGTTCCGCCAGTAGTGGGCACTCGTACAACGTAAGCAATGACGTACATCCGAGTCAACGAGACTGAGGGAAGTTAGCGAGGGAAGGGCATAAAAAAACGAAATTCCGTTTCAGAATGGGAGGTTCGTCAAACCCGAGAAAGCAGGGTAAGTCAAGCCTGTTTCTGAAAGAGAGGTAACTTATACTCAGAGTCAGTTACCATGGTAACTTACTCTGTGAACCTAACCTGGTCAGGAGCAGGTTTTCTTCAGTAAACCCAGAGTTTCTTATGGTCTCCTCCCCCCTTTTTATTTTTTTAAGTATTTTTTTCTTATTTCAAGCACAAATATCTAAATATTCTTAAATCAAGATGGATTTTCTATATAAGAAAATGATATAAGATATTTATTCTTGTTTGCTGGGGGGGGTCTAAATTAAGTGCATTTTACTTAAGTAAAATTATCTGCCAGTGTGGTAATAAAAATAATCTTAATGCAAATGGAAAACAAGATTATTTGGAGTGTCTATTACTAAGTGCAAATTTACAGTAGCTCCGCCCTCCAATGTCACACAAGGTTAAATACGACACGTGTGAATAATGGCTTCAGTGGTGTAGGCAGTAATGCATTGGGTGCGGAGAACTAGCTTGTGACACGATTGATCGGGTTCGAGTCAGGTTTTTGCCGAGCTCGCTCTTCTCACTTTTCCTATCACAGACCACATTACAATTTATTTTCAATAAAAATTAAGAAAATGTTCTAAAAGTGGAAGTAAAGTGCCGAGTGATTAATAATGAGAAGTATTTATAATTTTAATAAATATAATAATTTACACTGTTATTATTGCATCCTTTTAATGTACAACAATACTGAGGTGCAAATATTTTGTATCTGCCAGTATAAAGTATAAATGGCATCTAATTATTATTTACACTTATTGCAAAGAACTGCTACTTTTACATGGTAAATAGGCCTATATCACTATTTTCACTATACTGTAAATAGGATCTATCGCTAAGAAAGTATGCTAATTCCACTTAGTGTAAATAGCCGCTGCCGTAGTTTTCTTACCCTATTGGCAGATCATTTGTAAAAATAAGAAAAATGCACTTAAATTATTATTATTATTTAATTTTTAATTTTATTTATTTTTTTTGCCCGTGGGATACCATGAAAATTAATAGCCTATTAGTTCAATAACCTACCGTTCTGCCAGTTTTCACCTGTGATATTATAACAGTGATAAGAATTAAACTTGTATGGACGAGTTCACAGTAGGTGGCGGTAATGCGCAGAATTTGTGCGATCCGCCAAAAAAAGGGAAGAAGAAGAAGAAGAACAACTTGTATTGACTCTGAAGTATGCAGACGTCTTTTTGGCGGGAGCTGTTGCCATGGTGAATCGTAATATCGGAGCTCCATTGATCATGGCTTTTCATAGTCGTGGTGCACGCGCTAAACTCAGAGTCAATATACTCAGAGTGGATTGAACTAACTCAATTCAGCTGTTCTGAAACTGAAAACTCAAGAGTTTCCCATCTCAGAGTAATTCAACTCAGAGTTCAAGTTTTAACTCAGAGCTGGTTGAACCTCCTTATTGAAACGGGCCCCTGGACTAAATGAACATGCGGACAGGAACAGGAAGGACCAAATAAGGGCATAAACATAAACAGAGCATGTAGGGGAGGTAAAAACACGGAACAAAGTCTGACAGTGATGTGATTCCGAAATATGACAAGCTTCTTATACTCTGTGATTTTAATGTTTGCTGCATGGATGATCACTTAGCTAAGGAGTTTACCCATTTACTGAATGCTTTTGATTTTTCTATTGGGTTTAATGTTCCCACTCATAAGGGTGGCCATATACTGGACTTAGTATCTTTGATTTAAAAGTCTGTGAAAATGGGTTTTCCGACCACGAGACTGTTATGTTTACTGTTTCATGTTTTGCTGCTGCCGCTTTAGTTTCATCCTGTGGTCGCCTTTCTCGGCGTATTACTACCAAAAACTCCTTTATATCAATGTTTCATGAAGTGATGCCATCTATTGCCGATTTTTCATGTGATGTTAGCGTCGAGAATCTCCTCTCCAGGTTCAACTCCACCTGTTCTAATGTTTTAAATGCTGTGGCCCCTTTAAGGACTCTCCAGTCTAAAACTCGCTCTGAACCCTGGATTGATGACTCTATTCGTTCTCTCAGACGATGTTGTAGAAGAGCAGTACGAAAGTGGAAAAAGGACAGGCTTCATGTCTCTTTTGAGATTTTAAAGGACTCTTTTTAAATATCAGAAAGCAGTGAAAAAAGCAAAATGTCGACATTTGTCAGATATTATTAAGAACTGCTCTAGACCAAAGACTCTCTTCAAAATTATTAATGCTACTTTCAACCCGTCGGCCTGTCTTTTTCCTGGGGTTTCTTCTCCATCATGTGAATAATTTTTATTATTTTTTGATAATAAGATTAGGGATCTCCGGTTGGGGATAATTCCCTCTTCTTTTAACCCGTCTACCACCTCCATTTCCACTATCTTTTTTAGTCAGTTTAAACTAGTCTCAGTTTCAGATTTGATGGAAATAGTTGAACAGCCTAAACCTTTGGGCTCACCTTTGGATATTCTTCCCCCTTTTTTATTTAAGCAAGTGTTTACTGATGTTGCTCCGTATCTTCTGATCATAATTAATCGCAGTTTAGAATCTGGCATTATACCTGACTGTTTAAAGCATGCAGTAGTCTACCCACTGCTTAAAAAACAGAATCTGGACTCATCAGTTTGAACAAACTTCAGGCCTATTTCTAATCTGCCTTTTATCACCAAGATTCTGGAAAAAAATTGTGTTTTCTCAGTTACAAAGTTTTTTAGCTGATAATTCAGTGTTTGAAACATTTCAGTCAGGATTTCGTACATGTCATTCTACTGAGACTGTGCTTTCAGGAGATTTTGCAGTCCTTGTGGTCTTAGATTTGACAGCCGCCTTCGATACAGTCGAAGTCATGCGGTTCTCATTGATCGCTTAGAACAGGGGTGTCAAACTCATTTTCACTGAGGGCCGCTTCAACATTATGGCTGCCATCAAAGGGCCGGTTGTAACTGTAAGATTGTTACTAACATATTGTTAAATAACTGTCTCTTTATTTTATTATTACTTACTTAAGTTACAAATATTGTATGCATTTGAATAGATGTAATATATGTAATTGCTCTGTTATTTTAACATAAATCCTTTTAATTTATCAGGTTAAGAAATCCAAATTACTCTATAAATCAAAGTAAATAATAAAGACAAGTATCATCAAACACAAGTCATTACATTAACTTTGTTAAAGGGGTCATATGATGCGATTACAATTTTTCCTTTCTCTTTGGAGTGTTACAAGCTCTTGGTGCATAAAGAAGATCTGTAAAGTTGCGTGCATATGATACGCACGTGTTTGGTGTGCATATGATACGCAATCAATGCTTGTAGAAGAAAAAAAAGAAGTGGTGGTACTCAACCCCACTCCCCCACCCAAAAATAAATAAATACAAACTAAAGTACTAAAAAAAGTACTTTTTAATTTTCATAATTCGCAATGAATGTATATAGTGCCACAATAAATAAATACATTCATTAATAATTGTTTGCAATTCAATTCACGTTTATTTGTATAGCGCTTTGTTTTCATGATACACTATTGCGAAGCAGCTTCACAGAAAATGAACTTTTCTACATTACATTTAGTAGTTTACAGCATTGCACAAGTCAATCTGCGATACCAAACAGGAACACAGGGGGATGCCAAAAGACCACTAAACGAGCTACCTTGACCTGACTGATCCAGATTTACTAAACCACTACTGCGTAAACTAAAACACCTTCAGCCAGCATCCAGTATAAAACACTCGTGCTTTTAAGCTAAATAGCTTGCTGATTTTTTTTTTACTGACATCTGTACGTGAGTAGTATTATCTCCGCCATCTCTGATGACATCGCCCATGTTTTCTCTGCATTAGCGCGGTTTTGAACTTACTGTTTGAATGCATTCGCTTAATGGATTCTTAGACTTTCCAGGACTTTACCGGTTGATCTGATCGCAAAAAACCTGCTTCTTTTCATTTTTATAATGTATTGTTTTCGTTAAAATTTACTGATTTAAATTAGTAATTGTTATTTTATTACTCTACGCTAGGCTATTGCAGGACAGTAGATGTGATTTTACGGGAAAATGCAGGACATGTGCGAAACATAATTTATTACTGTTATGCTATGTAAATAGGCTACTGATTTACATTCATTGGCATATATGCGCCAATTTTCTGCCGGTGGATCCCCACACTCCAGGTTGCATTTATTAAACTCAGGAGAGAAGATTTTTGAGCGCACACATGTAATGTCTGACCGATAGAGAGCGCGTCCTTTTTCTGTGAGAGTGAATGAATGGGAATCCACCTGCGAGCAGAGAGATTTGATGCGCTCTCGCATAGGCAATATGCGCTCTGGACATTTGTCATTAAAATAACTCCATAGAAACCGTCTCAAACGAACTATTAAAACGAGAAGAAAGTCGTGTCTGAAATCTGCAATCGATTTTTTTTTAAATTCATTAAATGAAAGGAGAACATCGTGTTTTTACGGTGCTGCTCATGCACTTGATGAGGTCCGCTTTATTCCTTTGAGCCTTCCACGCAGTAATCTTCAACGGAAAAACCCCACACCCCTAATACTAATCATTGCGTATCATATGCACACCAAAGTCAATTTCTGCGTATAAATAGAACAAATTGAAACAGAAACTTGTGGTATTGGTACGCACTTTCATAATTTACGATATAAAGCTGCATAGATTTTTATTTTAAGACAATCATATGCTCTCGCGGGCCACATAAAATGATGTGGCGGGCCGGAATAGGCGCGGCCCTTGAGTTTGACACATGTGGCTTAGAACACTGCGTTGGTCTAAGAGGTGTAGTTTTAGATTGGATTAAATCGTATTTTACAAATAGGTCAAGATGGGTGAACATTACTCGAGTAATGCTTTTCTGCCCTGTGGGGTTCCCCAGGGTTCTATTTTGGCTCCTTTGCTCTTTTCTTTCTATATGCTCCCTCTTGGCTTGATTTTTAGAAAACATGGTTTGTCATTTCACTGTTTTGCTGATGACACCCAGGTTTATTTGCCTGTCAAACAATTCTGTGGGTCTTGAGTCTCTCGTGGCATGTTTGGCAGATGTGAAGGCTTGGGTTTCATTAAATTTTTTAATTTTCAGTTAAAAGAAAACTGAAATTATTGTTTTTAGTCAGTCTGAGTTCTCAAATTTCCCGAAATTGGATTTGTTTGGGATATCTTTGTGTTTGACACCATGGGTAAAAAACCTTGGTTTTATTTTGGATGATGGCTTAAAGTTCGACCGTCAAATAAATTCAGTTGTCAAAGCTTGCTTTTTTTCAGCTGCGTTTGCTTTCTAAAGCAAAGCCTTTTCTCTCTTTAAAGGTGACATATTATGCCCCTTTTTACAATATGTAATATAAGTCTCTGGTGTCCCCAGAATGTGTCTGTGAAGTTTCAGCTCAAAATACTCCACAGATCATTTATTATATAATTTTGAAAATGCCTATTTTGAGTGGAAGCAGAAACAAGTTGTTTTTTGGTCCTGTGTCTTTAAATGCAAATGAGCTGCTGCTCCCCGCCCCCTTTTCCAGACTAGAGCTGTGCCATTACAGCTCGTATCTGCTAAAAACATCTGTTTTGGTTCTGATTATCATGTTTATCGCGCTGAAATCATGCGTTTTAAACCATATGAGTTTAAACTTCTGATATACGGTTTTCTGAGCGCACACATC
>NW_015544131.1:370631-378729 GCF_001515605.1 Sinocyclocheilus anshuiensis | reverse complement strand
GTAAACTTACAGATTAAGGGGCGGTAATATTATAATGAGATCCCTTTGCCACGTCACCAAGGGAGCGAAATCAGACGCATTCGTTTTCTCAGACGTTTGCAGAAAAAGGCTTACCTAAACAAAGTGATTGGGTTAATCTTTTTCACGTTTCCTTGGTTGGTAGATGCACCAGAGACCTGATTATAGCACATAAAACCTGGAAAAGTCAGATTTTCATGTTATGTCACCTTTAAAATATTTTGAAAAAGTAATTCACGTTTTTATTTCATCTAGGCTAGACTACTGCAACTCACTTTATGGCTTTGGAACGCCTTGCCACTATCCTTTAGACAAGCTTCCACACTCAGTATTTTTAAGTTCAGGCTAAAGACTTTTTTATTCTTTAAAGCATATAGCTGATGGGATATTTGTATGATTTTGTATCTTTTTATGTTTGTTTTCTGTGTGTTTTTCTGTTTTTGATGACTTGTTGGAAAGCACACTGGTCAACGGAAGTTGTAATAAATTATGCTATACAAATAAACTGTCATTGTCAGAGATGTCAGCCTCTGAAAAGACAAACCACATCACTAAGGATGAGAAAATAAAACCACAATATGTGCTAGCAGGAAAATAGGTGCTGTGGATAAAGTTGATATGGTGTACCACTGTGGCCCCTCTGGTAAAGTGATGAATTTCCAAACACCCTGGCATCGTGAACTTTGCCTGGCCAGCCTACATTGATGTCCCAGAACCTCATTCGATGGTCCACCACCCCTTGTAGAATGACTGAATAAAAGCCTTTACGGTTATAGTAGTCTGCAGGGCTGTCGGGTGGACATAAAATATCAATGTGGGTACCATCAATAGCCCCACCACATTGTGGGAAACCCCAATGGTCACGAAAACCTTGAATGATGACCTTAAATTCATCTTCAGAAGGTGTTTTGATGTACACTTGTACATTGTTCCTGTACAATGACTGATGTTACATGTTTTGTTATCATACAAGCAGTGGACAATCCAATCCCAAATAAATGTGAAATTGACCTGAATTCCAGGTTTGTAGCCAGCCTCCAGATACATATTGCAACTTGCTGTTCCACAGACAATGGTCTTCTAAATCTGGTGATATGTCTTTCAAGATGTGGCCTGAGAATATCACATAGCTGCATAAATGTGGTCCTCTTCATCCTAAAATTCTTGCACCATTCAAAGTCTGTCCAACTGGTTAGGACATGCTTCCACCACACACCAGATCGACGACGGATCCAAATTCTCCTATGACATGAAAGGAAATTAAGCATTACATGATCTATTCTATAAACAAGAATGTAGAATCATATTTAAGCTCATTTATTAAATTCTATACAGTATATCACTACATATATTTTTACATTTTATAAAAGTTAAAACTACACACAAATAAACATCAAAATATTAGTCATACTATTCAACGAAGTTGGTAAACGTTAACTGTACAAAATATTTTATTTGTTTGGATAAACGTTAGCTCTTTCGTGCATACGTATGTATATATATACATATATATAAATGTGTGTGTGAGTGAGTGAGTGTGAGTGTGAGTGTGAGTGTGAGTGTGAGTGTGTGTGTGTGTGTGTGTGTGAGTGAGTGAGTGAGTGAGTGAGTGAGTGAGTGTGTGTGTGTGTGTGTACACTTACCTTGACGACAAGTGGGATTGACGAACTGCAAGCAGAGAGATGATTTCTGCTTGCCTCCGCAAAAACTGACTTCGGCGGACAACCTGCTGTCTTTGAAACGATTTTAGTATTTTTGCGGCAGACAGACGCAAGTGCGTTTCTGTATAATTTCTTTGAAAACAAAACCAAAGGTTCAAAAAAAGAAGAACAAAGGTGAAGCGAGCAATTCTATCCATTTTGGCACCTTCTCGTTTACAGCGGTTACCAAGCAACATGAGTACGCGCCAGCTGCAGCTTGATGACGCAAGCGTACCGCGGTTCGGATACAAAAACAATATGTGAACACAGTTAATCGGGGGCAGGGGGAGGGGGGAGCAATCGAACTCGGGTTCGGACCAGGCAATCGCACCAAGTGTGAAAGCACCCTGAAACACTTGAGAGCTCGATGAGTTTTAGTAGCTTGAGTTCTAAAAGTTGTTCTTCTGGAGCTTGTTTCTTAACCTATGTACTTTTGCAGAAGCTTGGTCGGGTTTGATCTTCATTACCACTTTCTGTAAAAACTCAAAAGAATACTTCATAGCTGTTGGGTACTCAAGGTTCACACAATAGATGATTCCCATGAGCATGGCAAAGCTGCATGGTATGTCGTTGAGATTGTATAATACAATCTTCTCCTCCACCACAATTCCCGCATTGAAGATGTCCTCTGGAAAGGCATCCTCCAGTTCTCCTTCGTAGCCTATTAGGAGCCCTATTTGCATGTTGTTCATACTGACATCCAATGTTTCACCATAAAAAAACTTGTGATGAAACACTTTGATAAAGAAACACTGATATTTTGAATAACAAAAAGCAATGGCTTAATGTTTCCCTATGCTGCTTAACTGGGTAACTGCTTCTCAAATAACAAATGAAGAGTTTTCACTCTATAGTATAGAGTAGTGGTTTTCAATCCTGATCCCATGGGGATCCACCACTCTGGGACTTTTATTTTGACTTAGATGTCTAGGCCTTTATGTCGCATTACGCTACATGAACTTACAGGCTATGAAGTTTACAGTAGCTATGTGGGATCTCAGCTCTTCGTGTGAAAAAAAATGACAGTAAAAAACTATGCGACCTTCCGCTCTTTACAGCTACTTTTTCATCTGTGTAATACTCAATGGCGTCTGCTGACTATGCATTTTAAATTTAGCGTGCACTGACATTAACCACAACAGTCACAAATGAACAAGGTTAATAACGGTATGAAATATGGTGTCTTAAATAACATTACAGTGTTTCATATGTTCATCCAGTTCGAATACAAAGAATCGGCTTCACTGACAAAACCAGCGATGTATATTAGCTAATGCGTCGTCAAGCACTAGATATTACTCTAACATGCACGGTTCATTGAAATTAAGTGTAATTAAAATCAAGTTGGATACTAAAACTAAACACCTTACTAGTTTTTACTCCGGAGCTAACACCAACTCGCCCACAAGATGCCTGACTGACGGGGCTAAACTTACAAGAAGCACGCAGATTTTCGCGCCTCAGAGAGTGGCCTGCAGCGCCCGCCGATACACGCTTTATTGGTAAAATGCGCTTAAATTCAATCAAATTGTAAATCTTAAAGAAGTTTAAAAGAGAGGAAAATATTTGTGTCCTGTACCTCATAATTTGCAGTGCAGATGCCACTATATCAAATGCAAACTACTGTACTACGCATTACTTGCAGGATAAACACTCTTATGCAAAAACAGTGAGAGAACATTGTGATATTCACAAGTTAATTCTGCTCAACTTAACGATTTTCTCCCTAAAATTACGTTAGACAAGCATTCACTCACCTCATCCACGACACGCTTCCAGCCCAACGGACTGCTTCCAAGTTAATGAGTTGTTCGTCGGATGTTCCTCTGCTATTTAGTTAGTTAGCTGTGTAATCTGCCTGTGTCCAGGGATGGACTTGGAGTAAAAAACGGCCCTGGATTTTCTCCCAAATAGGCCCACCACAACTACAAACTACTATCTCACAATGTTACAGTAATCAATGTATTGCATTTATGGCAAATAACATCAACCCATGGTGACCCTGCTGAAAAAAAAAAAAAAACTATAGAAACCATCACAGAAATTCTAATGGTTTCCACTACAAATGCCATTACAAACTATCAACTTTTAATTATTAAAACAATTAAATAATGGTTTCCTGTAGTGTGTTTTGGGACATGTTCCATTAGGATTTAGTGGTTTTAACAATAATAATATTTAACAACAATAATAGGCAACCAATTACCAGTAGAGACCAATAGGGTCCATTACAATTTCCATTAAAACCAATACAATTTCCATTATAAAAAGTAAACGTCTTTGGCTTGCCATCACGAGCCCTCTCTCCTTCGCGTCAGTTTCGGTTTATTATAAGCAAAAATAGATTGCATTAGCGCCCCCTTTTGTCGGCCGTCAATGTCACTTAATTTGACACTTTTTCTTTGATGATGAACCAGCAACCCGAAGGCCGTTCTGAACTTATCCTGAACGTCCAGATGGCCAGTCTGCCCCTGCCTGTGTCTCCTTGTTTGGTGTTGCATTGAGAACTCTTCATGTATTAAAAATCTAATGTTTAGATTTGCAAAAGTTTTTGGTTGGTGGAAAGAACTATGGTATTGAATTTATATTCAAATTTGACTCCTGCGCATTAATCCTTGATCAGAGATCTGGCCGGTTAGTGCCAATAAGTTAGAACTTAAAATGTTAAGTTCTTTGAACATAATTGGGCTCCTTGAATTTCAATAACATTAAACTGACTTAAAAAATCAAGTTGAATCTCATAACTTATAAAAATAATTTCAGCAATTTAAACTTTTTTTTATGAGTTAAAGTAACTTAAAAACATATGTCGTCATGAGTTTTTCCATCATATCATTTTTTACAGTGCAAACTCTCTTAGTAGAGTTCTTCAGTTCTTCACGCTTGTTCTTTATCCTTCTACTCCTCCCTCACAGACTCTTCTCCTTCAGAGAATCTTCTCCTTCAGACCAAGGTTATTATAGTTTTGAATTTTTAAATTAGTTTTATTTGAATATCGTTTTCAAATTTGCTATACAATTCAGTTTAGTTTTTATTAGTTTAATTAATATTGTTGTTAGTTTTAGATTAGTTTTTATTTTGTGAACGCATTTTTATTTAGTTTTTATATAGTTTAGTTTCAGTTTTAATTAAAGTTTAGCAGAATTAACAGATCACTTCCAGAGCGCAGGCCAAAGAAAGACTTAGGCATGAAAGGCAATAAGGCATAATTTAGCCTTAGTGATGCAAATGTCTAGCGACACAAAATTAACGCATACTGAGATTGATTAAATGGTAAAAGTATACAAATATACGCCAAAATGAATCAGTCAAGCCTTTTTACTAAATAAATCTACACAAGTTGTGCTTAATGCCATATCTAATGATGTGTATTGAGATATTTAATATGAAAATAAATGTAGCCTAATTTGGTTATGATGGTTAGATGTCTTTTATTTTTTAACAATCATAATATATTGTAACTGTCGTGTCTTGCTCACTTTTCCGTGAACAACTGCTCATAAATCATAACTGGGACTAATGAAATTCAATAATAACGACAATCACATTTAACAGTAGGCTAAAGGCTCATATATGAATATGTTCTTTTCATTTATTAAGAATTATAAGTGTGTTTATGATGCGCATAAATCATAACTGGGACTAATGAAATTCAATAATAACGGCAATCGCATTTAACAGTAAAGGCTCATATTTTAATATGCTCTTTTCATTTGTTAAGAATTATAAGCGTGTGTATGATGTGATTTAGCCTATGCACAATTGTCCGAAAGCCTGGCAGAGTGATCACAAGATGCTATGCTTAAGTTTTGTATTGTTTTCAGAAAGGATGCACGTTCTCATCCATTTTTCTGTTAATTATTACGTTGCGCACCAACTTAGAATGCCTAATTTTGGTTTGATTGCTTGTGTTACATGATAAAATAAATTATTTTGCCTACCTGATGTAATAGATTTAATGCGGGTGTGGTTCGGGTCGCGACTCGCGGTCTTTGTGCAAAGTCATACAAAATGCTAAGAAGTCCGATCTCATTAAACATTCACTGACCTCCAAGCACATGGCGTGTGCAAAGCCTTTTTCTGATCAAAGGCAGGTGCCTATGGACTCATTTGCATTACCTAGAAATCTCTGTTGCGGAAACGGAATGTTCTTTAGCACTTTACGTTGCTGAACACGGATCAATCAGCAGTGTTGACCACTTATCAGATTTATGCAAAGCACGTTTTAAAGATGCTGCCACCATCAAATTACACAGCACCAAATGCACTGCCATAATAAAAAAATGTGATTGCCCCCCACTTTGTTAGTGAATTTGTGGCAGACATTGGCGAGGGACCCTTCAGTCTTTTAATAGACGAATCAAATGACATTTCTGTATCAAAAATTCTGGGCATTGTGATCCGCTACTTCAGTCGGACTCAAAACTGCGTTATCAGCCGTTACTTGGCAGCAGTGGAGCTAGAAAACTTCACAGCAGATGGAATCGTTAACTCGTTGAAGTCTTGCCTGTCCTCTCTCGGCCTAGATCTAAAGAAGATGTCAGGACTAGGAACTGATAATGCATCAGTAATGACCGGAATAAATAATGGCGTGTATGCAAAATTGAAGCAAGAAATTCCTCAACTGGTGTTAGTGCATTGCGTTTGTCACAGTCTAGTTTTAGCTGTTTCTCGCGCTTACGAGAAGACATTGCCGAAGTTTCTGGATTTCTTAGTCAGAGAGACATATAATTGGTTTGCTCACAGTGCCTCAAGGCAAATTACATACAGAGCTGTGTATGCTGCAATTAATGACGGTGAAGAGCCACTCAAAATAGTAAAGGCATGTGCAACAAGATGGATATCTGTGGAACCTGCTGTGCGGAGAATACTAGAACAGTGGCTGGAATTAAAAACGCTCTTTGGAGTAGTACGGGAAACGGAACGCTGTTATATGGCAGAGGAACTCTACCGTCTCTGCTGTGACCCCCAGAGCAGGTAATTTATGCTATACGTCAGGAATACGCTATCAGAAGTACAGGCGGTGAACAAAACTTTCCAGGCTAAAACAGCTGACCCGACTGAACGATGGACTTGAACGTCTTGTTAATTCACTTGGCCGAAGTGTGACATCTCCCGACACAAATGTGGACTTTTTAACAGAGGACATTACACCATACCTTGATTTTCATCCACGACTTGGATACGAGGTTGAAAGAGCCATGAGAGAAGAGACGGTGCCAGAAGCAGCAGAAACTGCAATCAGAGAGCGCTGCACAAAATTTACCGTTCTCCTTCTTGAAGAAATAAAACACCGCTTACCGGAGAATTTTGCGATATTGAAGAAAGTCAACACACTATCAGCTCGTCATGCTCGGACTCCCTCAAAACCTTCAATTGTTGAGCTGGCTGAAGCATTTGTGACCTCTGCAGAAGAAATTGGGAAAATTGAGAGACAATGGCAAAACCTTCCCTATGTACACTGGCAAAATGTGGACAATACAGAGAAACTGTGGACTGAAGTGCACATGTACAGAGACGCAGCAGGTGACAGTCCTTTTAAAGAGCTGTCTAACCTAGCTCTGACAATGCTGGCACTCCCATACAGTAATGCAGACGTGGAGAGAGTCTTCAGTCAGTTAAACATTGTAAAAAACAAACTCCGGAATCGTCTATCTCTCGGAACTGTGAGCTCCATCCTTCACATAAGATATGGACTTTTGGCTTACGGCAAATCTTGTTGGGATTACAGACTTCCACGTGATGTAATCGAGAAGGTTGGGACAATGGCATCATATGAGGAGAAGGATGATGCCAATGAAGATGTGCTTTGCCTGTTTTAGATGAGGTAAGCAGACATTTACTTTATACCAGGGATGTCAAACTCAGTTCCTGGAGGGCCGCAGCCCTTCAGAGTTCTGCTTATACCATGTAGTTTTCAAATAAGCCTTAATGACTTGATTAGCTGGATCAATTAGGGTTTAATTAGGGTTGCATCTAAACTGTGCAGGGCTGTGGCCCTCCAGGAACTGAGTTTGACAGCCCTGCTTTATACTATATAGATATGCTATGAGGGGGATTTTTTTTTAAATATATAAAAATCATAAAAGAATTTTAAGATAAAAAGCAAAACAAAACAAAAAAACAAATATATATATATATACAGTGGGTACGGAAAGTATTCAGACCCCCTTCAATTTTTCACTCTTTGTTATATTGCAGCCATTTGCTAAAATCATTTAAGTTAATTTTTTGTGCTCATTAATGTACACACAGCACCCCATATTGACAGAAAAACACAGAATCGTTGACATTTTTGCAGATTTATTAAAAAAGAAAAACTGAAATATCACATGGTCCTAAGTATTCAGACCCTTTGCTCAGTATTTAGTAGAAGCACC
>NW_015544131.1:362907-366143 GCF_001515605.1 Sinocyclocheilus anshuiensis | reverse complement strand
ACAAAATTAACGCATGCTGAGATTGATTAAATGGTAAAAGTATATAAATATACGCCAAAATGAAGCAGTCAAACCTTTTTACTAAATAAATCTACGCAAATTGTGATTAATGTCATTTAATGATGTATATTGAGATATTTGACATATGACAATAAATGTAGCCTAATTTGGATATGACGGTTAGATGTCTTTTTTTTTTTTAACAATCATAATATATTGTAACTGTCGTGTCTTGCTCACTTTTCCGTGAACAACTGCGCATAAATCATAACTGGGACTAATGAAATTCAATAATAACGGCAATCGCATTAAGGCTCATATTTGAATATGTTCTTTTCATTTATTAAGAATTATAAGCGTGTTTATGATGTGATTTAGCCTATGCACATTTGTCCGAAAGCCTGGCAGAGTGATCACAAGATGCTATGCTTAAGTTTTGTATTGTTTTCAGAAAGGATGCACGTTCTCATCCATTTTTCTGTTAATTATTACGTTGCGCACCAACTTAGAATGCCTAATTTTGGTTTGATTGCTTGTGTTACATGATAAAATAAATTATTTTGCCTACCTGATGTAATAGATTTAATGCGGGTGTGGTTCGGGTCGCGACTCGCGGTCTTTGTGTCAAATGGGTCTGGTCTGGTACAGAATTAAATTAGTGCTGCTGTTGGATAACGGGTCGGGTGTTCTGTTAAGTACTGCTGGTGCACGTTTACCAAACAGGACCCGTGCAGGACTCTGCTTTAAACTGCTTTGCGTCTCTCCGTCAGATAACCTCACGTGCGCGATGCACCGATTACAGGTATTTCCCTAAACCACCGGCGCCGTACAGCTCATCAGTGTTGCCAATTTGGGGATTTTGCCGCCAAATTTAGCTACTTTCTCATTGTAGCTGCGACTTTTTTTTTTTTTGGCGACAAGGAGCTAATTTAGCTATATTTAAATAAAACTAGCGATTTTTTGGAGATTTTTTATTTTTTACTTGGCCACACCCTGCCGTAGGCCCGTGACCTCTCACGTTTGCTCTCAATCATGCCAATGAGTCTGCGCAGTGAACACACCAGTACGCCACGCCTGCCATGACACACACCACAATTTCATTATAAGCATCAATCAAGATGGCGGAGAAAAAATATGAGCAGCACTTTAGAAATTGCTGGTTGCAAGAACCTGCATTTAAAGACTGGCTTCAGCCTATTATGGGAAATGCATCAAAAGCGTTTTGCAAATACTGCAAAGTCATACAAAATGCTAAGAAGTCCGATCTCATTAAACATTCACTGACCTCCAAGCACATGGCGTGTGCAAAGCCTTTTTCTGATCAAAGGCAGGTGCCTATGGACTCATTTGCATTACCTAGAAATCTCTGTTGCGGAAACGGAATGTTCTTTAGCACTTTACGTTGCTGAACACGGATCAATCAGCAGTGCTGACCACTTATCAGATTTATGCAAAGCACGTTTTAAAGATGCTGCCACCATCAAATTACACAGGACCAAATGCACTGCCATAATAAAAAAATGTGATTGCCCCCCACTTTGTCAGTGAATTTGTGGCAGACATTGGCGAGGGACCCTTCAGTCTTTTAATAGACGAATCAAATTACATTTCTGTATAAAAAATTCTGGGCACTGTGATCCGCTACTTCAGTCTGACTCAAAACTGCATTATCAGCCGTTACTTGTCAGCAGTGGAGCTAGAAAACTTCACAGCAGATGGAATCGTTAACTCGTTGAAGTCTTGCCTGTCCTCTCTCGGCCTAGATCTAAAGAAGATGTCAGGACTAGGAACTGATAATGCATCAGTAATGACCGGAATAAATAATGGCGTGTATGCAAAATTGAAGCAAGAAATTCCTCAACTGGTGTTAGTGCATTGCGTTTGTCACAGTCTAGTTTTAGCTGTTTCTCGCGCTTACGAGAAGACATTGCCGAAGTTTCTGGATTTCTTAGTCAGAGAGACATATAATTGGTTTGCTCACAGTGCCTCAAGGCAAATTACATACAGAGCTGTGTATGCTGCAATTAATGACGGTGAAGAGCCACTCAAAATAGTAAAGGCATGTGCAACAAGATGGATATCTGTGGAACCTGCTGTGCGGAGAATACTAGAACAGTGGCTGGAATTAAAAACGCTCTTTGGAGTAGTACGGGAAACGGAACGCTGTTATATGGCAGAGGAACTCTACCGTCTCTGCTGTGACCCCCAGAGCAGGTAATTTATGCTATACGTCAGGAATACGCTATCAGAAGTACAGGCGGTGAACAAAACTTTCCAGGCTAAAACAGCTGACCCGACTGAACGATGGACTTGAACGTCTTGTTAATTCACTTGGCCGAAGTGTGACATCTCCCGACACAAATGTGGACTTTTTAACAGAGGACATTACACCATACCTTGATTTTCATCCACGACTTGGATACGAGGTTGAAAGAGCCATGAGAGAAGAGACGGTGCCAGAAGCAGCAGAAACTGCAATCAGAGAGCGCTGCACAAAATCTACTGTTCTCCTTCTTGAAGAAATAAAACACCGCTTACCGGAGAATTTTGCGATATTGAAGAAAGTCAACACACTATCAGCTCGTCATGCTCGGACTCCCTCAAAACCTTCAATTGTTGAGCTGGCTGAAGCATTTGTGACCTCTGCAGAAGAAATTGTGAAAATTGAGAGACAATGGCAAAACCTTCCCTATGTACACTGGCAAAATGTGGACAATACAGAGAAACTGTGGACTGAAGTGCACATGTACAGAGACGCAGCAGGTGACAGTCCTTTTAAAGAGCTGTCTAACCTAGCTCTGACAATGCTGGCACTCCCAGACATGGAGAGAGTCTTCAGTCAGTTAAACATTGTAAAAAACAAACTCCGGAATCGTCTATCTCTCGGAACTGTGAGCTCCATCCTTCACATAAGATATGGACTTTTGGCTTACGGCAAATCTTGTTGGGATTACAGACTTCCACGTGATGTAATCGAGAAGGTTGGGGCAATGGCATCATATGAGGAGAAGGATGATCCCAATGAAGATGTTCTTTGCCTGTTTTAGATGAGGTAAGCAGACATTTACTTTATACCAGGGATGTCAAACTCAGTTCCTGGAGGGCCGCAGACCTTCAGAGTTCTGCTTATACCATGTAGTTTTCAAATAAGCCTTAATGACTTGATTAGCTGGATCAGGTGTGTTTAATTAGGGTTGCATCTAAACTGTGCAGGGCTGTGGCCCTCCAGGAACTGA